>NC_088344.1:31410000-31547500 GCF_036884655.1 Musa acuminata AAA Group | reverse complement strand
TTATGTTTTAGCTTATCCATCATCTTTAATTGACGTCCTATGATTAGTTTTGCTTCTAATAATATAGGAAAAAGACGAGATATAATTAGTTTTGCATCCATCACCCTTGCTCTTACTATCGTAATAGAAACTATAAATCATGTATATAATCGTATATTAACTTAAGTTTTATAATAAACTCTAAACAGTGTGAAACTCATCATATCAGTCTACTCACTCTCAAACTATAAATAATATTATATAAACTTTAGTTTAACTTTTAACATTTTTTCCATGTGTGTATTAATCGAACTCTTTTTTATTTTAAAGGGTTAAATTTCTTTCAAAACCTATCTACATATTCTTGTAGGAGTGATCCACTCATATGAGTTGGTTCATTTTGGGATGCTTCATCTTTATTCAATCATCAAACCTCCAATTTGATTAATCGACGAAATAATTCTCATTTTATAAAATAATAAATTAAAAAAATAACATGACATAACATAACGAAAAATTAAAACACAAAAGGGTTCATGCTAGAGAAGGTGTTTGGGACCAATTTTGAGCATAAGACTGAGTGAGGAATTCCAAATCCAATCAAAGTAGATATTGAGATCAATAGTTTCATTTTGATTTGTTGTTAAGATTAAGATATAACCAAGGAATCTATAGATTTTCTTGTTCGGAGTAATCAAGTTTCAGTAATAGAATTCTCAAATATTTTTCCCAGATGTGGATGTGTGTGGTTGGTTGCACAGCATAGTACTAAAGCAGCAATCTATAATGATATATTTTTCCCAGATGTGGATGTGTGTGTGGTTGGTTGCACACGAGGGATCGTCTCTTTGATATAAATATGTTAACATCAAAAAAAAAAAAAAAAAAACGTTCACAAGAGATTTTTAGATGAAAGGATTTGGAAGTTGATTGTACACATGTCAAAGCTCTCACATGCTTGGCGAGGCCGACATGGGATAAACTTAAATCTATGAATTATTTGAATCTATAATGATATATTTATGCCATCATTACGAAACCCAAGGATGTATGACCTAAGCAATGTAGATCCTATAGAGTTTTTTTTTTTTCACCATTGGCAAGCGGGATTTGATTTCATGGCCTTACTATTAATCATCAGGTTTGATATCAGCTCATCAGGTTTGATATCAGCTAAGCTGCTGTGTACATACTATTCATTGAACGTTTTAGAGATTATCTAAATCTGGGTGTACGTACTATTAGATCATCTAAATCTGCTGCGTATATACTATTCATTGAACATTTTGTTATCAGATCCTCAAGTGGTATAACATGATAAAGCAGTCTCCACACACACTCAGAAGAAAGTCTGCAGACTTGCGAACCACAACCTCATCACCTGGAGCAAGTGACAGCAACTCCATAGTCTCCACTTTTTATGTGGAAAAAAAACGAAAGCTGGCAGATGGCAAGAGCATGTCCCCTTGTGTTGGAATTTATAAGGAATTCCAACACAAGGGACTATGGATTCCCATGGCAACAGCATGTTCACTTTGTCGAGGCTATGCTCCTCCTTGTCATCCATCAATCGTTTGTCAAAGGGAATGCATTAGCACTTAAGAAAGAGTGTTGCGGCTGCTAGGCAAGGCTGTCGCATCAGCCTTCCCAAAATAAAGATGATTGTGAGCAGAAGTGTTAAGTTGTGTGGGGATGAAGCTGAACTCCACAACCTTCAGCCTCATACAAAGAGTAGCATTATTAAAGACTGCAGAATCCATATCTAGCTTAAGCCCTCCTGCGCTGTAAAAATTTAGGGTTTCAAGTTGCTATTCCTTCCGCTATTACAGTATTGTGTGCTTTAATTGCAGCATAGTCAACTGCTCTGACCGATCTGTTGGTAGGTGACTAACAAGTTAAGAGTATTCCAGATATTAAAAATATTTATTTTATTAAAAATTCTAGAAATAAAATATTCTTTTTGACAAAAGTTCAAAAAAAAAACTTCTTTCCAAAATCTATCCAATTATGCTTAAATGAAGAAAAATTGTGCAAAAACAACTGTTGGCGGATTTTTATTAATATATATTAGAAGAAAATTATTGGAATTCATATCTATGATGGGACCTCCAAATATTAAACACTGCTTATGGAATGTTCCGAACCCCACGGACATGATGGGACGTCTCCTGCCACAATCTATTTCATGGAGAGCTTTTCCATCAGTCGGCGGATGAGTCTGTCCTCGTGTTTCAAGCCTTCCGGCGAACATGTGGCTGTGCTTATTCCCTTCTCTGTGGTGGATGATCAGCTCCACGACTTCAATACGGGAAGTCATCTGGAACTGCAGCCTCACATGAGACGCATGAGCACCTAAGAAAGTGAGTCACAGCTGCTAGGCAGGGCTGTCGCAACAGCGTTCCAAAAGGAAGAGTACCTCGTGAGTTCTCTCCAAACAAATGCAAGATGGTGAGGAGAAATGTTAAAGTTGTTAGGGATGAAGCTGAACTTAAAACAACCTTCAGCTTCGTACAAAGGATAGCAATGTTAAAGACAACGCCATCTAGGAATCAGGGAGTGTATATATAGCTGTTTACGCAGTCGACCATGTTAGCAGAAGCATATTTAGGGCTTCAAGAATTGCTAATCCTTCCATTATTACATCATCTTATGCTTTAATTGTATACAATCAATTTCTCTCATCTATCGGCACTCTTTTTTTTTCAAACAAAAATATCATTCGGTATCGAAAATAAGAATAAACATATTATAAGAGTTTCAAGACATAATGAATTTAAAAGAAGAGGACCTGTGAGGATGGGGGAATAAGAAAATGATAAAAACAGAATATTATGATGTAATTAAAAAAAATTAATAAAAAATAAAATAATATTAAACAAAAGATATGATTAAGAACACTCATAAAATATTCCTATGTGCACACATCTTTGTTTCATAAACCATAGTCATATTTATATGACCTAATGATAACTATTTTGTTAGGATCAAGTTGGCACTAAGACGGGGGGGGGGGGGGGGGGGGGGCGGTTGTGGGGTGGGAGGGTGGGTAATTGATTCGATTCGAAACTTTCGACTTAATAAAAACGTATCGAAAAAGATATTGAAAGTGTGCTTGATTTAGAATATGAGTGATAAACAATTAAGGTAGAAAACAATAGTAATTAAGAGCAATAAGAAAGTGCACACCAATTTTATAGTGGTTCGGTTGTCGCAACCTATGTCCACTCCTGATTCCTCCTCCATTGAGGCCACCGTCATCCACTAATGGTCTTCCTTTAATTGGTGAATATCAACCACCCTCTTACAACTCTTTCTCCTTTTTATAGGTTTAGAAGACAACCTTTTTCAAACCTCACACCTCTCTTAGATTGATAACAAAGCTAAAGAAGGAAGAGGACACTTGGCACTTTTACAATACTTTCACACCCCAAAACGTCAAGACTTTTGTTCACACTTTCATGCTCTTTCTGTTAGAATTAATACAACACTAAGAGGAGTGGGGGGGGGGGGGGGGGGGGGGGGGGGGGGATGGTGAATTAATGCTTACGTAAAAATGTTGGTTTGAAAAACTCGTTCGATGAAAACCGATATTGAAAATATGTTTAAACTTGAAAGCATTTGTAAGCATAGTAAATAAGTGAGCAAGTAAATCAATTAGCAATTATAAATGAAAAGCATAAAGAAAATTGCAAACCAATTTATAGTGGTTCGATCGTCATGACCTACGTTCACTCCTAATTCATCTTCCGTCGAGGTTACCGGTATCCACTAACGGTTTTCCTTCAATGGGCAAAGACCAACTATCCTCTTACAACTTTTTCTCCTTTTCATGGGTCTAGGAGACAACCCTTACAAGCCTCGTACCTCTCTTGAATGATCACAATATTAGAAATGGAGGAGGAGGACACTTGGCACTTTTATAATACTTTCACACCTTAGAAATCTTTCCCCTTTCTGCTTAATTCTTGTTTCTCCATGTAGGAATAGTTGGGGTATTTATAGACCCTAAATGACTTCAAAAATGAAGCCAAAAAAGGTCTTATCCCATGTTTCCTAGGTCCTGGCAGTACCATCGCCTGTGTTGGGCGGTACCACCGCCTGCAGCACTAACACTAGGTGGTACCACTGCTTAGTCTATTGATACTACTGCCTGACACAGTTTGGGTGACTGTGTCTGGGCAGTACCACCACCCAGTTTGGTGATATCACCGTTTGACACAGTCTTAAAGATTGTGTTTGGGCGGTACCACTACTAGTCTGATGGTACCACTGTTAGACTTTGCTACAAGACACTGAATGAGCCTTTCTCTTGGCCTAAAACAGCCCTGATTCAGCCCCAATTGGCCCCTAATCAAGTTGACATGGTTATACCTAAAACCAACACAATTAGACCTCTAAATTACTTCGATCTAGATAAATTATTACAAGTAAGAATGCTAAGTTGTTCGGCATGTCATTGGTTCATCTAGTGCTTCGTCCGAACCTTCGGTACATTAACCTCTCTTGTGACGTATTGCCCAATTGGCATGTTAACCTCGCAACACTTGATTTCATTGGTGCAATGTCCAATCCTTCTAGCTCAATACTCAAACTTATGGCATGAAGCCTTCTACCGACACGTCGACCTTCCTCCGGTCTGACATCCAATCTTCTCACATGTTCCATTCCAGCCCAACTTGATTCTTCCTGCTTTAATCAAATTATCTCTCCATGATCGAAGCTAGTCCTACATCAGTCAAAATACATATTAGATTATAACTTTATCAATTGGTTTCATCATAAAAATTCGTGATTCAACACTTTCATGCAGAAAGGACAAGGGTATCTATAGGCCCTAATGACTTCAAAAATTGAGCTAAAAAGTGTCTCATCCCGGATTTCTAGGGTACTAGCGGTACCACCGCCTAGTCTAGGTGGTATGACCACCTAACAAAGCCTTAGAGACTGGGCTCAAGCGGTACCACCACTTGACGACATTAACTATCGGTGGTACCATCGCCCAAACCACTTGAGAGGCTGAGCCTCATGTAGTACCACCACCCAATCTAAGTGGTACCACTGTCCAGTCTGGGCAGTGCCACCGTCTGACATGGCTCCAAGTGGCTGAATGGGCCATCCAACCGGCCTAATTCAGCCCTGTTAAGGGCCTAGTTGGCTCATATTTGAGTTTGTAGGATTTCTCCCAAAACTAACTCAATTTTAAGTCCTAACTACGATAGTTAAGGCTAAAACAATTAAAATACAAACAACCTAATTTGTTTAGCATGTCAATTGTTCAGTCGAACTTTTGGTGAACTTCCGACGAACTTCTAGTAAACTTCTGGCAAGTTTTCACTGCATCATCTGATCCTTCGGTGTATCTCCCAATTCATCCGACCTGGTGCCCAATCATTGATTCCAACCCAACTTTGATGCTTCTTTAATCATTTTGTCTTTTTCATGATCGTAGTTAGTCCTGCATCATTTATCTCAACACATGGATTAGATCATTAATTCACCAATTGATTTCATCATCAAAATCTGAGATTTAATATATTTTACCTCATCATCTCACCCATGATTAGTTTAGGTATAAAACTATCCTCATCATAATAACTTTTTAGATTATCGACCACTTAGGTAGAACTATTTGAAACATAGTCAGAACTATTTAAAATATGACAACTAGTGAGATAACTACATATGAATCAATTCTCAACACTCTCCCTTGATTCATAATAATAGACACTGATTTGAGATATGAAATAAACATGCTTCTGAAATATAAGTGATGGTGAGAATTTCTGCAACTTGTTCATTTGTGCTACAATACTTCACTATTACGACTACTTACTACAAAATCCCGGATGAAATGATAATCTCTATATGCTTCATTCTTTCATGAAAGGTTCGATTCTTTGTTATTACAATTGTGGCTTTGTTGTCACAAAATATTTTAGTTGCATCTTTTTATTCTTGATGAAGTTCTCTAAGAAGCCTTCTAAGCCATATTTCTTAATAAGCTGCTGATGTTACAGCTATATATTCTGCTTCCGATGATGATAGTGTAGTTGTTACTTGCTTCTTTGAACTCTAAGATATGGCTGATGATCTGAGGCTAAAAATATTATCTAAAGTACTTTATTTTTCATCCAAAGCTCCTGCCCAATCATTATCATTGAAACCAAATAATTTAAATTTAAAATTATGATAATACCAAATGCCATAATCTATAATTTTAGCAATATAATGTAGAATTTTTTAATAGCTTTGAGATGATGTTTGCTTATATTATACATAAACCTAGATACTACATCAATAGAAAAGGTAATATCTAGTTGAGTATGAGTTAGATAAATCAAACATCCAACCAAACTTCTATAGTATCTTGCATTTATTAAATATGTATCATCTTTAAGTTCTAATTTCTCATTTATATTCATGGGAGTTACTGTAGCTTTCAATTAATCACGTTAGACTTTTTGAATATAACCATTGCATATTTTCTTTGTGAAATAAAAGAAATTATTTGATCCTCACTTCACCTTCAACCTAAGAAAATAGTGCAATAAACCTAGATTTGACATTTCAAACTTATTTATCATGTATTTTTTAAATTCTACCATACAAGAGTTAGATGAACCCATATATGTAATATCATTAACATAAAGGCAAAATATGAGAATATTATATTTACCCTCCTTCTTTAGACAAAGAGTATGTTCATTATTGCTCCTCTTAAACTAATTTTGATGAAAATAATAATCAATTATGTTGTACAATGCCCTTGGAGCTTGTTTATGCCAATAAAGAGTTTTCTTTAGCTTATACATCTTTTTTTTATATCCTTTAACTAAAATACCTTTAGGTTGAGTAACAAAAATCTTTTCTTATAAATCTTCATTTTAAAACATAGATTTTATATCAAATTAATAAATAGGTCAACTCAATAAGCATCTAAATCCAAGATAATTCTCATGGTTTCGAATCTAACAATTGGAATATCATCAAAATTAATACCTTATTGCTGTGAATATCCTTTTGCTAGAAGCAAAGCCTTGGGCTTTTGGATACTTCTATCTAGATTTTACTTTATTTTGAACACCCATTTTAATTCAATAGCATTCTTTTCTTTTAGTAGATTCGTTAGCTCCTAGGTTTCATTCTTTTTAATTGATTTAATTTTTTCCTTCATTGCCTTTCGTCATTCCTCTTTTTCAATTACTTCCTCAAAACTTATAGAATCTGAAATAAATAAAACAAATATTGAATCATAAATTTCTATCAATGGTCTAATTTTTCCTTGAGGGGTTTTATCTAAGGAATCATTTTATGAATCTGAATTGCTATTGGGTGAGGCTAACGATAAATTTATTGGAGCAAGCTCTGTCACTTGATTATATGGAGTGTCTAGTTTTGTTGGAGTTTGAATTTATTTTTCACCTTCAATGGTCTCCTAATTTTAACTTGCCCTTTCAGCAAACATAATATTTTTATTAATAATAACTTTACCATTAATAGGATTATACAATTGATATGCTTTTGATTGTAAGGAATAACCAATTAAGATATATTTTTAAAATTTTCATCAAGCTTATGATGGTTTTGTGAATTTGCTAAAGCATAAGCAATACAACTAAAAATTCTTAGATGACTTAAACTTGGCTTCATACCATACCAAGCTTCAAAGGGAGTTCGATTCATAATAGTCTTTATTGGTGAAATATTTAACAAATAAATAACTACTTTTACCTAAAACTGATTTAGAATATGCTTTCTTTTAAGAAAACTTATTATTATTTTCATGATAGTTTGATTCTTATATTCAGCTACACCATTTTTTTTCTGGTATATATGATGCTATAAATTCCCTACAAATATCATTTTCTTCAAAATAAATTAAACTCATGATAAATATGATTAGAGATGTTACTAATAGGTGTTTGTTTGCAGGTTGCAAATTTACCATCGATGCCTACTTCTTCTTTTGTGGAAGTTGCAGTTAGAGAGGGACTACGCAGGACATCATTCTAATTATTAATTGCAAGGCTATGAACTGGTAGAATAATAATTCATTAATCAAGTTGAACTGAAATATATTATAGAAAAAACAACAGAACAGGTTCACTTTGAATGAGCAAAATTTACTGGCCCTTTGGCATTTTCCTTTCTTCAATAAAGTCTAGAATTTTTCTTTCTTCAACAAATTAAATAGGGTTGCACTTATATGTGATCCTTTTTCAACTATAAAATATTATAATCAAGTTGATGGATTTGGTATTCAACTTCTCAATTAGTCTAACTACAAGATCTAGAAATCTTGTTTGGAGTCCTATCTCCTAGGAGAAGATCTATAGGATATGGTTGGTAGCAATACAACAACAACACTAGATATTGTGAATAGAGATGCCATGAAGAGATTGAGGACTTTAAATACAAAGACTGAATTTATGTTAAAAAGATCTATTTCTCATGATATGTTTAAACATATTATTCATTGCAAATCAGTTTCAGAGATTTAGATCACTCTTGATACATTGCTCAATAAAACAAATATGGCTGAAGTTTAGTATTTGTAGAATGATTTGACAAATACTATCTAAAGTGATCTCTCAATTTCTCAAAAAAATTTTAAGATTAAAAATTTATGTTCAAAGATATCACTCTTAGATGTAGATGAGTCTATTTTTGATACACGAATGAAACATTATATTATTCATGGTCTTCAAAAAAAAAATATTATTAATGCTACCTGCCAGGTTGGCATTGTGTTTCATCGCATTTTGATTGAATTGGTAAGGTGACTCCAGAGGGGTTTCGCTTATAGCTGTCGACGGGAAAGACCCATTATGGGTTGGTAAAAACTCAACAATGATGACTAATATGATTAGAGATGTTACTGATAGGTGTTTGTTTGCAGGTTGCAAATTTACCATCGATGCCTACTTCTTCTTTTGTGGAAGTTGCAGTTAGAGAGGGACTACGCAGGACATCATTCTACTTATTAATTGCAAGGCTTTGAACTGGTAGAATAATAATTCATTAATCAAGTTGAACTGAAATCTATTATAGAAAAAACAACAAACGAGCTCACTTTGATCGACATGCCCTGATCATGATGTCACTGCATGTCGTAGCATAGCAAGGCAGGGTGCTACTTTTGATCGACAACTACAATGATGTCACTATGATGGCATGTACTGGCCATGGTCGATATTGATGGGACGTTGGAGCCCCAAGGGGCATCTGTCGACATGGACATATGTGGCCAATGAGTCTCATGTAGTGATGATAGTCATGCACGAGGGAAAGGAACATCGATGAGGGATTGGTTGTGAACTATAGCTATATTGCATCGTCGAAAAGTGTTGGCCGCTGGTAAAGAGCGAATGACCATGCACATGGGCATCGCGAAGGGAATGTATAATGACAATGTGTAGGTGATCGACAGTCGCGCACTGCAATAGCTACAGGCGACGGACATGCCATGCATTATGGTGGCCACGTACCTTGAGCGATTATGGTTTCATCCATTAAAATTACAGTTTAACCTTTATAAATTCTTTTAATTTCAGCCTTAACAGCTTTGCCCTTTAAAATCAGATATTTTCACGACATATTCTGAAAAATTATAGTTTTGTCTTTCGAATCAAATATTTGTTACTTATATCCTAAATTATAAAATTGACTAATTTGACCTTCTTTAATCAAATTTGATTTTGACCATATTTTAACTACTTGACTAAAATTAGATTTGATCAATCTCATTTTGATCGAATTTAGAAAAAAATCAAATTTTGATTAATTTTTAACTTTAGTTAATTTTAATTTTGATTGCTGATATTTAATTTAATTTTGAGAACTATCCATTTAAATAGGATTGATTGGTCTAATTTAAGGTATCAGAAGTAAAAACTATAAATTATAATTTTTTATATTTTTTAATATAATTTATTCATAAAAGTTTTACTTGTTAAAAAATATAACAAGTGCTAATATAAAATTTTATTTACTACCCGTCCCACTTAATTTAAACCTATATAAAGATTATGATTTCAGTTCTGTTTGACTCCAAAAGAAAGATGGTACAATGACATCAGCCTAATATTTGTACTATAAAGAACAACAATTATATGTCATTAATTTTTATCCTTGAAAGACAACGAGGAATAATTACAAACCTGTCTCTATTCATCACTAGATTGGATCAAATGAAGTTTATCTAACCTTAACCTGTTTATTAAAAAGCTCCCACAAGTAAGATAGTAGTCAATTGGATCTTGATACCTTTATCTGGAATGAGAATGTATGTCCGATCACATCAATCTAATTTCTGAAGAAGAAAATAAAAAATATTAAAAACCTTCCCATCATCCACATTGCCTGCATGATTCATTTAATCTATGTCCACGTCAGTTGGATCAGATCTACATGGATGAATGTGATTCATGGTAGAAAAATAAACCATAATAACGTTACAAATATAATTTATCGTATCAATTTAGAAATATAACTAAAGCATGAGCCAATTGTATCATGTGTATTATATAGGGATGAATTAAAAAATAATATAATAATTTCATAAGTCTATAAAATATTGTTCTTGAAGGTCGAGCTAAACAAAATTGGACTTTGAAAATATTTTTTGTTACTTTAATACCATTTTAGAAAACGTAACAAATACTAATATAATATTTTATTTACTACACATCTAATTTAATTTAAATCTCATATATAAAGACTATGATTTTAGTTTTTTTTACTCCAAATAAAAATGATGTACAATGGCATCAATCTAATATTCTGTACTACAAAGCAAAACAATTATATTACTTCCCCATCATTAATTTTTTCTATGATTGTATCAGCTGCATCACGTAGATCTATATGTTAATTGAAAGTGATTCATTGTACTATTGTCCTTTGGATTGGTTGGAGACGTGTTGAGATTGTCAAGAAGGATATTAGCCAATCACATCAATCGAGTCTCCTTTCTCTAGTGATCACATCAGTCTAATTTCTAAAAAAAAAATAAAAAATATTATAAACCATCCCATCATCCACATTGCTTGCATAATTCAATTAGTCTATATCCACATCAGCTGGATCAGCTCCACATAGCTGAGTGTGACTCATTGGACGTGTTGTCCAATCTTGTCGTAGAAAAACGAATCATAATAACCTTATAAATATAATTTATGACAGCAATTTAGAAATGAAACTATAACATAGGCCACTTGTATCATGTGTATTATATAGGGATAAATTTAAAAGTAATATAATAAATTTATAGGATTATAAAATATTTTGCTAGAAAGTCGAGCTAAATATAATTGGAGTTAGATAACATTTTTTTGTTTATATATGATCAGAATATTGAAAAATATATTCGACTTTATTATTGAGAAGTTGTAGGTCTCTATTTTTTACAAGTCTCTCTCCTTCCCTTTCGCATTCCAACTCTTTCTCAAAGTGATTAATTGTACATGGGGCAGCAAGATTAGTAGTTTAGGTTCCAAGATACAAAAAGCTTTCTTTGTAAAAATTGTAAAATATAATTTGTATATTTTCACACCCGAAATACAAAGGACTCTTCTTATAATAATTAGGAACACATGTTATATATCATTATATGCATGCATGCATGCATATACATAGCCGTATACGTGAATATAAGTATATACATGACAAAAATATCAAAATCTAAGGTAACATATATTTTGGCCATATAATGATAACATGATCAAATCGGATAAGATTAACAAGTATCAAAGATATATTATCCTTGGTATAACCAAAATAGTTGGTCTATCCATGAACATGAACTTGGTACATTGATGTTTAATTGGTTATCCTTTCAAGTAATGGCAGGGAAATACAGTCGACTTAAGGCACTCTTGGTTCAGTTCCTTTCATGCGTTTTCAACCAAGTTTTGAAGCTTCTCGCATGCCACAGGCATGCTTGTTCCATACTCTTTCATATAGCTTTCCACCATGGAGGCAACATTCTCCGTAGATTGCTCACGCGGCAAATTTCATGAAACAAGATAAAAAATAGCAAGTCGTTTGACTTGTATTGATTCTTTTTTTTTTTATGACTATGTAAACTTAAACATTGGATATTTTTACAAGCATTGCAGGTTCGCCAATCTCACATGTGTAACGAATGAAGAATACTAAACTATCGTCGATGAGAAGCGGAAGATGAGATGTTTAAGAGTTCTTACGGGTGAAATGTCTTATTATTCCTCGTAAGTTCGTCATTATGTTTGTACTAGATTTAGAGAGATGAATTTTAGTTAGTTCAATAAATTTTGATCCTACAACCGAATGGGTTAACCCATTGAAAATGGTTTTCAAATGACCCTTCGTAGATTACCAAGGAAACCTGGAGATCAGTGTCTTCCTTAATTTTTCATGTGATGCTAATTACGTATCATTTTTTCCATTCCTTATTCTATTGATGAAGCAGAGCTGAGGGTTACTCGTTCTCTAAATAATTGGGAACTAATCATACATGGTTAGAACAGGATCAATAGGGAAGTTTCATTGTTTATCTTGCAAATCTTGCTTGCTCTACCGTGGACTCCAAGAATTCATGGTTCTTTTGTATAGTTTCATAATTTTTAAAAAAAATGTTTTTATGGTATTCATGTGAGAGAATGTAAGTTAAAGTTGCTCTCTCTCTCTCTCTCTCTCTCTCTCTCTCTCTCTCTCTCTCTCTCTCTCTCTCTCTCTACGTAAAGAAGCAAGCGGAAGAATGATATAGGATACAGGCATAGATCCAATCGATGAATTTGGATAGAAAATTTATTTTCCAAAGGATAAGAAAGATGCTTCCAAGGAGATTGAGTCAAAATCTTTCCTCCCAGTTAAATTTTAGGAGAATGGGAGGAATCTTTCTTTATTGAGAATGGTTTACGAAGGCTGATATGATTAGTAGAGAAAATACTTGGACATTAGGACAAGTATGCCATTAGAGAGGACAGACGTGTTAATAGCAGTCCAAAAGTTGGTGTACCAACAAGAAGCAAAAGAAGAGAGAATCTGTGTTTGACTTCATGCAAGTCATGGTTAATGATCCGGTGAATGGAGTTCCTCTCCTCCTTGAGGTTGAATGTTTTATGGTGGACAGAATTCCTCATCTCCTTGAGGTTGAATATTTTACGAAAATATTTGGAGTTGAGTAACGAAGTTCTGTTAAGAATTATGCCCTTATTACATAGTAAAGTGACTTTAGACCCTTCATGAGAGAGGAAAAGAGAGGCATCCTCGGCTTCAAGAGTAGTGATCTCTTGGGAGTTAGATTTTATAACGTTTTCCGCCTTGTTGTAATAATGATGTCAGCTATAGTTGCTCCACGATTATTTTGACACATGACAAAAAATTTTAATCTGACAGCACATGTTCTGATCAAAATATTATGGTTTGGCGACTAAAAAATAGAGTCATAACATTTTTTTGATGTCGGCGCTAAAATATTTCCATTCTTTGATCATCAAAACTATGTCTTTGATACGTGTAGATATAGTATTGCCAAGTTGGATTGAGTAAATGGTGCCAACAAAGTCCAAATTTTGTCTGTAAGACAAGGTAAAAACACAATTATCAGGACAAAACATACAAATCCAGCTACTGAAGGAAATGAACATGTTACCAGGGGAGACATAATATCCTTGTTGTCTCAGCAGTCCAAATCGGAGAGCAGGGTCGTAAAGACCATGGTCGTCAATATGGGCATCATAGATATGGTTTAACGCTTCACTTATTTCCTTCTCGAAGCAATAATCCAATCCAAGAAGCTGGATTGAATCGACCAAATTCATAGTTTGCAAGATGTCAGTAGGATCCTTGGACATGCTTCTTATCTGCTCCTTCAGTTCCGCAACTCTCTCTTTTATCGTTGTCTCACACTCCTCCTGCAATAGGCGAGAAAAGGGAGATTTTTCATGGTACTGAAACCGCAGGAAACCCCAACTATGTCGATGAAGGACCAGTTTAAGCATGAGTGCCATTTAGCTGGAGCTAAATTATCAACACCCCTCTTTCCAGGTGACCATCTTGCTGAAAACTGGAAACATCTTTGGCAAATAGGATGGCCGGGTTACATACCGATGTTGGAGTAACGGACTGACCATGTTGGATAAAGTAGTCGCCCCAAACGTTCGGACGATAGCTTACAGACTTGCGAACCATCAGCTCATCATCTGGAACAAGTGATTGCAGACTCAGACTCCCCATTCTTATTTTATGTCAAGACTAATTAAACATGCGAGGTGGCGGAGAGCCTGCTGCCTTGTGTTGGAATTTATGAGGGCACAACATCTTCGTCGGTCGAGGAGGAAGACAAATATGAGCCACGACTCTCCTCCACTTTGTGGAGATTACCTATTAAACCAAATTTCACACGACGCGAAAGAGTAAAGATATTATCATCATATATCTCTGCTCACAGTTCATACTATCAAAATTGAAGTCGGCTGTATCTGTTCTAACAAAAATAAATAGCAACTTCGTGGTTTTAGGGAAGCGACGCAAGGATTACAAATGTGTCAATTTGGTTTCCATAGCCACCGACGAAAGATATGAAGAAACGTTAGCGTTACAAATGCCAATTGGCTTTCATCTGTTGGGCTGATGGCCCATATTCAGCCCATGTGGGCTTTATCAGCCCACAGCCCACACCTCCTCTTAACCTAACCCTAATTAAGATTAGGGGGTGTGGTGGCTGCGTTTTAGAGGCAATTAAAGCTATAAAAAGGCAGCAACGAGGCAGATCTTTGCAGCCACGAGATTCCAAAGAGAAGAAGGAGAACAAGGCAGAAAAGGAAGAGAAAGAAAGGGAAGAAGACAAGGACAACGCAGAGAGACTATTCTCAATCATCTAGCAGTGTTCTCATCTCAGGTTAGATCAAATCTACAGTAGGCTCTTACTGTGATTACTTGGGAGTTTTAGATATTGTGGGCAGTGACGTGATCCTTGTATCCCAGTTATTCTCTTGTGGTTGTTGTTAGGGTTTTGGGTAAGAGATTGAGATTTGTACATTCATTGTTCTCATAGTGGATTATCTCTAATTTGTCCCGTGGTTTTTACCCTTCACATTGAAGGGGTTTTCCACGTATATCTTGGTGTTCTGTTTGATTGTGTTTCCATTTTATTCCGCTGCGTATTTTGGTCTTCTAGTATTTGTTCCTATACAAAGATTATTCCTGTTTATATCCCCATCAATTGGTATCAGAGCAGGGTTTTGGTGATTTAATTTTTGTATTTGAACATGGAGGCCAGTAATATTTCTCGCATGATTAGTTTGAATGGAAACAATTGGATGATATGGAAACCAAAAATGGAAGATCTCTTGTATTGCAAAGATTTGTATGGACCTTTGCAATGGGATAGTGCAAAACCTACAACTATGACAGATGATGAGTGGAAGAGGTTAGATTGAAAAACAATTGGGTTTATTAGACAATGGCTTGATGATAGTGTCTTTCACCATGTTTCTACTGAAATTTCTGCATATTCTCTTTGGAAAAAATTAGAAAGTCTCTATAAAAGAAAAACAGCTGGCAACAAAGCTTTTCTGATCAGAAAACTTATGAACCTAAAATATAGAGAGGGTGCTTCTATTGCTGAGCATTTGAATAAAATACAGAGTATTACTAACTAGTTATCCTCTATGAAAATGTCTCTTGATGATGAGTTGCAGGCATTGTTACTTCTCAGTTCATTACCAGAAAGTTGGGAGACACTGGTGGTTTCCCTTAGTAATTCTGCGCCAGATGGTATTGTCACTATGAGTCAAGTAACAAGCAGTTTATTGAATGAGGAGTTGAGAAGAAAAAGTTCGGCAACATCTCAGAATGATTCACAAGCACTTATCTCAGAGAACAGAGGAAGGTTAAAGTCCAGAAGCAGTTCACGTATGGGTATGAGCAAGTCAAGATCAAGAAAAGATATTGTTTGCTATAACTGTGGTGAGAAAGGACATTACAAGAACCAATGTAAGCAACCTAAGAAGAACAAGAAAAAGGGAAAAGAAGTGGAGTCTACAGAGTCAAAGGATAATACTACAGCTACAGTGCAGGGTGGTGATTATTTGATTTTGTCTCCTTCTGATGATATTTTTTCTTGTGTGTGTCAGGATCTTGAGTGGGTGATTGACACAGGTGCTTCTTATCATGCTACACCTCGGAGAGAGTGTTTTGCTACATACAGGTCTAGAAAATTTGGTGTTGTCAAGATGGGCAACTATGGCACAGCATACATCATTGGCATGGGTGATATCCATTTAAAGACCAACCTTGGCTGCAAGTTGGTCCTTAAGGATGTGAGGCATGTGGTTGACTTGAGGCTGAATTTAATTTCAGTTAGAAGACTAGATGATGAAGAGTATGAAAGCAGATTTCACAGAGGGCAATGGAAGCTCAGTAAGGGTTCTCTTGTTATAGCTAGTGGAAAGAAATATCATACTTTGTACAGGTTGCAGGCTAAAGCTTATGGTGAGCAGTTAAATGCTACAAAGAAAGACTTCAGTATGGAGTTATGGCATAGGCGATTGGGACACATGAGCGAGAAGGGGCTGCAAGCTCTTTCCAAGAGAGAGGTATTACCAGATCTCAGAGGTATACATCTGAACCCTTGTATTGATTGTTTGGCTGGTAAACAACATAGAGTTTCATTTGCTAGTGCTGCTTTGTCTAGAAAAATGCATGCCTTAGACCGTGTTTATACAGATGTATGTGGTCCTTTGAGGACAAAAACTCCTGGTGGATCTGTTGATGTTCTTGGTATAAGTGGTGCACTTTATTTTGTCACTTTTATAGATGATTTTTCCAGAAAAGTTTGGGCTTATGCTTTGAAGACCAAAGATCAGGTTATTAATGTCTTCAAAGAGTTTCATGCCAGGGTTGAAAGGGAGACAGAAAGGAAATTGAAATGCATAAGATCAGATAATGGTGGTGAGTATACGGGATTGTTTAATGACTATTGCAGGTCACATGGGATCCAACATGAGATGACAGTTCCTGGTACACCTCAATATAATGCAATTGCAGAGAGGATGAACCGCACCATCATGGAAAAGATCAGATGTATGCTTTCACATGCCAAGCTACCCAAAAGGTTTTGGGATGAGGCTTTGAGGACTGTAGTTGATGTGATCAACTTATCACCATGTACAGCCCTAGATGGTGATGTTGCAGAGCATGTATGGTCAGAGAAAGATATTTCCTACAGGCATTTGAGAGTATTTGGTTGTCGTGCATTTGCACATGTTCCAGATAATGAGAGGTCCAAGCTGGATGGTAAGTCTAAAGAATGTATTTTTCTTGGTTACTCACATGATCAGTTTGGTTACAGGCTTTGGGATCCAGAAAAGCAGAAGGTGTTCAGGAGCAGAGATGTGGTCTTCTTTGAGGATCAAACCTTTGAG
This sequence comes from Musa acuminata AAA Group, assembly GCF_036884655.1. Classification (NCBI taxonomy): domain Eukaryota; kingdom Viridiplantae; phylum Streptophyta; class Magnoliopsida; order Zingiberales; family Musaceae; genus Musa; species Musa acuminata. The sequence continues at coordinate 31,530,110 of NC_088344.1, read as the reverse complement.
GATTTGAAGAAGAAGGCACCAGCCAAGACTTCTGTAGAAGGATTAGCAGATTGTGACCCAGTTATTCCTCCAGTATATCAGGGTGATGGGGGAGATGTGCAGGAAAATAGTGTAGAGCCTGATGTTGATTTACCTGCAGGACATGTTGAGCAAGAAGAAGTATGAGAGCAAGTTCCCGCAGAACCTCAGTTGAGAAGATCTTCTAGACAACGTCAACCTTCTAGAAGATACTCTACAGATGAGTATGTGATGCTTACTGATGCAGGTGAACCAGAGAGTTACCAAGAAGCAATTGAGAGTGAGCAGAAAGAGAAGTGGTTAGTTGCTATGCAGGAAGAGATGGATGCTCTTCAGAAGAACCACACTTATGATTTGGTGCTGCTGCCAAATGGAATGAAGGCCTTGAAGAACAAGTGGGTTTTTAGGTTGAAGACTCAAGAATATTGTTCTCAACCAAAATACAAAGCTAGATTGGTTGTGAAAGACTTTGGTCAAAAGAAAGGAATTGACTTTGAAGAGATATTTTCTCCTGTTGTTAAAATGTCTTCTATTCGTGTTGCTCTTGGTATTGCTGCTAGCCAGGACTTGGAGGTTGAGCAGTTAGATGTGAAGACAGCTTTCCTTCATGGTGATTTGGAGGAGGAAATTTATATGGAGCAACCAAAAGGCTTCAAAGTCAAAGGTAAAGATAATTTTGTCTGCAAGTTGAAGAAGAGCTTGTATGGGCTAAAGCAAGCTCCAAGACAGTGGTATAGAAAGTTTGATTCATTTATGACAGAAAATGGATACAAAAGAACGGTTTCAGATCATTGTGTGTACATCAAATGGTTTGGTGAGGATTTTATTATTCTCTTAATTTATGTTGATGACATGCTTATTCTTGGGAAAGATATGTCTAAAATTGACAGGTTGAAGAAGGAATTGAGTGAGTCTTTTGCAATGAAGGACATGGGGCCAGCAAAGCAAATACTAGGCATGCAGATTTCTCGTGACAGGAAAAACAAGAAGATTTGGTTGTCATAGGAGAAATACATCGAGAAGGTATTGGAAAGATTCAGTATGAGCAATGCTAAGTCAGTTGGTTCTCCTTTTGTAGGTCACTTCAAGTTGTGCTCAAAACAGAGTCCGTCAAGTGATGAGGAGGAGAAAATGCAAAAGGTTCCTTATGCTTCAGCAGTTGGAAGTTTAATGTATGCAATGGTATGTACGAGGCCGGACATCACATTTGCAGTGGGTGTTACTAGCAGATTTCTTGCAAATCCAGGCAAAGATCACTGGGCAGTAGTGAAGTGGATTTTTAGATATCTCAGAGGGAGCTCTAAGGTTTGTTTAAGCTTTGGAGGTGGACCACTTGTGTTAACAGGTTACACAGATGCAGATATGGCAAGAGATATAGATACGAGGAAGTCTACTTCAGGTTATATACTTACTTTTGCAGGGGGAGCTGTGTCATGGCAATCCATGTTACAAAGGTGTATTGCTCTCTCCACCACAGAAGCAGAATATATTACTGCTACAGAGGTATGCAAAGAAATGTTATGGATGAAAGAATTCTTACAAGAATTAGGGCTGAAACAGGAAAATTATGTAGTGCATTGTGACAGCCAGAGTGCCATCCATTTGTGTAAGAACCCAATGTTTCATTCCAAGTCAAAGCATATAGATGTCAGATACCACTGGATTTGAAATGTATTTGAAGAGAAGCAGTTGCAGCTTCAGAAAATTCATACAGATGACAACGGAGCAGACATGTTGACGAAGACCTTACCAAAAGAAAGATAGGAGATATGCCGACAGTTGGCCGGTATGGCTTCACATTGAGGAGTCATGGGACAGCCTCCCTTATGGGCTGAAGGGGGAGGTTGTTGTGCTAATGGCCCATATTCAGCCCATGTGGGCTTTATCAGCCCACAGCCCACACCTCCTCTTAACCTAACCCTAATTAAGATTAGGGGGGTGTGGTGGCTGCGTTTTAGAGGCAGATTAAAGCTATAAAAAGGCAGCAACGAGGCAGATCTTTGCAGCCACGAGATTCCAAAGAGAAGAAGGAGAACAAGGCAGAAATTGAAGAGAAAGAAAGGGAAGAAGACAAGGACAACGCAGAGAGACTGTTCTCAATCATCTAGCAGTGTTCTCATCTCAGGTTAGATCAAATCTACAGTAGGCTCTTGCTGTGATTACTTGGGAGTTTTAGATATTGTGGGCAGTGACGTGATCCTTGTATCCCAGTTATTCTCTTGTGGTTGTTGCTAGGGTTTTGGGCAAGAGATTGAGATTTGTACATTCATTATTCTCATAGTGGATTATCTCTAATTTGCCCCGTGGTTTTTACCCTTCACATTGAAGGGGTTTTCCACGTATATCTTGGTGTTCTGTTTGATTGTGTTTCCATTTTATTCCGCTACGTATTTTGGTCTTCTAGTATTTGTTCCTATACAAAGGTTATTCCTGTTTATATCCCCATCATCATCATCATCGACGTAAGATATGAAGAGACGTAAGGATAAAAAATGTGTAGGTCTTTTTGTGTTTTGTTGCCTCGATCATCTTTTCTCATGTTGGCATTGATGTTATATAGGAGACGCATGTTACAAAAGATATGAAGAGACGTAAGCGTTACAAATGCCAATTGGTTTCCATGCATGGGCGCCATCGACATAAGATATGAAGAGACGCAAGGATTCCAAATGTGCAAGTCTTTTTGTGTTTTATTGCCTCTTGTGTCGCTCTCCGTTATTCATGTGTTTTATCTGCCACATCAATTGTTCCATATTCGGTTTGAGTGACTCATTGGCAACAAATCCGAATTGTGATGCCATGGTCCATTTGATGAGACTAGCACAAATCCGGCTTCGCCTGTGGCAGTAACTATGGGCATTTCAAAGGTTTAAGTTGGATGACAAAAGACTTGTACGCTCCTCAAGTCCTAATGTGGATTCGAATGTATGCTTCCTGATCAATCTGTACAAAGATGAAGATTAAGGTTGGATGGATTTCTCGACCTGATTGATGCTTTTGACACTCAAACCATTTACCTATAAGTATGGAGTAATCCTAGTGAATAGTCATTGACTTTGATTTCTTCTGATATGGAGGGCTTTTTATAATGGGTTTAACCCATGCTGAGCTGTCACACGTCGGAGTATGTATTGGAACAAATATTATCCCTATCACATAGCATGACCACAAGACGAGTGATTTGAACCATAAGATGCAGCTTTAGCGACTCTTAAATAGATAATGATATTTTGAATAATATTATTAGCAATCCTAGATACTTTCTGGGTCGATTATGGTTCTTCCAAGGGTATGCACATTCGGGATTGAGATAGGGATATTCTTTCTAGATATACTAGGTCTTGTGATTGATAACCTTTCTTATGAAATATACACTTCAAGCTCAACGGAGGCCAATATCTTTCCATCATTAATAGTATAGGAGATAAAATGGTTAGAACTAAATATGCTATGATTTATTCTTGGAATATTCAAAATTATTAAGGCAAAGCTAGAATCGAGTTTGTTTCTTCTTGCTCTTGAACATTTAAGAGGAGAGTGTTGAACTTGATAGGAAGAAGGGATAGAGTTATCTAATAGAGGAAAAGTAGGATAAGCTTCAATCTTCTATATTTCTCTCAAAAAAGCTCTTTACAAAAACTATATATATTTCATGACCTAACATATGGGGTTTATATAGTCCCAAAAATACATTACATTAATTATATTCAAAATGAATCATTCTCTTTCAAGAAACCTCTTAAGTACCAATAACTAATTTGACTTATCCTTCCATAGACATTTAATCTATTTTTTCTTCTTGATGTAATGAATCTTCCTCATGATGCAATGAACCTTTCTTTTGATAAAATTAATAACTTTATGATACTTGAACAAGTTTAATTTTAATATTCTCTCCCCTTAAACTTGTTCCATCTAACATGTCAAGTTTCTTTCAAAGTTGTTGAAATATTTCAAATTTGAGAGGTTTTATAAGCATATCGGTCACATGTTCACTTGTCATGATGTAGCTCCACTTCTTTGTTTTTGATATGATCTCTTATAAAATGAAATCTATATGCTTCGATCTTTCATGATAGACTGGATTCTTAGTTAAAGCAATAGCTGATTTGTTATCAATGTAAATCCTGGTTGACTTCTCCTATGGCATATGAAATTCTTGGAGTAATCTTCTTAGCTAGATTGCATGTCAAACACTAGAAGAAGTTTCTATATATTCTGCTTCACAACTTGATAGAGCAACGATTTATTGCTTTTTTGAAGACCAAGTGAATGTAGCTTCACCAAACTAAAATACAAATCTAGTTGTACTTTTTCGATCATCATAGCTTTTGGCCCAATCACTGTCACTATATCCAATGAGCTATAACCTTTTAAATGATGAATAGAACATTACATACTCAATTGTTTCTTTAATATATCACAAAATTCTTTTAACGACATTTAAATGAGATGTCTTAGGAACTTTCATATATCTACTTATTAAACCAACTCCAAAAAGTATATTAGGTCGAGTGCATATCAAATACTATAAACATCTAACTAGACTTTTATAATAAGTTGGATTATTGTATTTACCTTTACCTTCCTTGATTAACTTGGTGTCATATTCAATAGGTGTATCTGTAGGATGACAATCTTCCATAGAAAACTTCTTTAGAACCTCCTTTGCATAATTTTCTTGTGAGATAAAAATTTCTCTATTGTCTTGTATAACTTTAATACTGAAGAAATAAGTCATTAAGCTCAAGTTGATCATCTCAAACTCCTTTCTCATAGAGTACTTGAAGTCTTTAATCATGGAGCTACTATTGCCTATAAATATTAAATCATCTATATACAGACATAGAAACAAGTTATCTCTAGTAGAGTTAGATTTCGTATATAGAGCATGTTCACATGGACATTTAAAAAAATCATTTTGAATAAAATAAGTATCTATTTGAGAATTTCATGCTTGTGGGGCTTGTTTAAGCCCGTAAATGGCTCTCTTTAACGTGTATACTTTGTCTTCTTATTCATAAATAATAAAACTAGGGGGTCATTGAAAATATACCTCTTCTTCAAGAACTTCATTATGAAATACTGATTTGATATTTGTAAAATTTTTTATTTCATTTGAGCTACTAGAGAGATAAGTAATCTTACTATCTCCAATTGAGCAACTGGTGCAAATAAATCTTCATAGTCAACCCTATATTGTTGTTTGCATCCCTTTGCAACTAATCATGCCTTGTATTTCTTCATCTCTCCTTTTGCATTTCTTTTTGTTTTGAAGATCCACTTAACATCAATAGCCTGGTAGTCTTCTGAAAGTGTAGTAAGCTCCTATGTATTATTTTTTTTAATGGCACGAATCTCCTCATCCATAGCTTATCGCCATTTTTCTTCTCTATAAGCTTCTTCGAAGGTTAATGGATCATATCCTATAAAAAAATAAAATAAAGATAGTTCATCATTGTTAGTATCAATCATTCGAGTCACATCATATAGCTCCTGAATTGGTCTTATCCTTCTTATAATCGGACTTCTTGAATCATGTGACCTAGCTGATCTAGGTGATGATTCCGGCAAAGCCACTTTAGTGCTTGCTTGTATTATATCATCCTCTTCTGAAGTTATAGCTTTCTTATGTTACTCATCACTTTTCTAGTTCTAAATCTGTTATTTATCAAACTCAATATCTCTTGACATCACAACTTTATTTTGTTGGGAAATCTTGGAGACAAAATCACATGTGCAACAAAAGAATAAGAAAACAAAATCCCCAATTTCCCAAAAAGATGTTCGTCGTCGTGCGAAGAATGGCGTGTAAAATCCACGAAACTTAAAACTGCGTATAGAGTATATTATATTACCTAGGGAGATCGTATATCCTTGTGTCCTTGCAGATCTTTAGGAGAGGGTGAAGAAGGTCAAGCATCCTCCTCTCTAGTAGTGAGCCATATAGCAGGGCTGCGACGATACTTCTCAAAACTCTAGGCCTACTTTGAGGTGGAGAGGGGGAGGAGAATAGGAGAGGCAAGCAAAGGCTCAAGCCTTTGAGGCTCTGAATCCCTCCTATTTATAGAGGCCCGTTGTCAAAACCTAATGGATCCTCCCCTAGTGGGTATTAGATCTGCATCCAATTACCCAAGCCTTTTAGATTAGTGGATCTCTATCCAATAATTTATCATGGGCTCTTATTGGATCTCATCCATGGGATCTAATAATTCAGGGGCTTATTGGTATCCAATAAGACAAGGGCTCTAGCGGATATCTTATATCCGAACCTCTACTCATCGTAATGCCTGCCATATGTGTATGACCCTCTAGGCCCAATATCGAGCTAGCCGTGAGTCATATCTGTCAGAACTCCTTCTAACTTAGTGAATTATTATCTATGTAATAATTCACTCGACTCATCGACTACGGACGTACTAAGTCACTACGTTGTAGTCCCCATACAATACAGGGGAATCCAATCCATTGGACTTGTCTGTCCTCAATTACCGTGTACCTATAATCCCTCATCCATCTAATATCCCAGAGACAGTATATCGAGCATGGTGCTGTCAGACCCATACGGTTTCTACTCGAGTCTCGCTCTAATCAGATTCTCCTAGAGAACTCTCTCTCTCTCAACTCGAATGACCCTAGCCAGGGATTTGTCTGAGCAAGAACACATGGGATATTCCTCTCATGACACCGAGAGTGGATGATCCTCTATAGACACTCAATAGCCCTCGTATGGTTGACTGTCACTCCCAATGACCAGCTGTACTAGATCTGGGACAGCCAAACCTACAAGTCTGGTATCAAAGAGTGGAGCACTCATATAGGACATCCTTAATGTCTCAAGTCTAAGGACCAGATACACCATTAGGACTATGGAATTGTTGTCTAACAATAAGACATCATCAACCATCCAACATTCCATATGCGGATCAACCAGTGAACTCATTCTCCAATCAGCACTTGTACTGTATCCCTAGTGTCCCCACACGAGTAGCTATGAGACCAGCTACATCGATCATATGGATGGGTATACAGCACACCAGTCTGTCCGGTTATCACGATGTCCCTCTCGAGTAACCTATGATCGGGATTATTTATGATCTGTGTTTAAAGGTGAATCGATCTCATTATCATGATCTCATCACGATCCGATTCCCATTGCACAAATCCAAGGACATCACAATATATACATGCATATATGCAATAGTTAATGTAAAGTGATAAATGCCAAAATATAATAAGTAAAAAAGATTTTGTGTCAAGTCACACATACCATCACTCATGTGGTTGACTTGTTGGGTACTTATGACTAGCATATTTGTGATAGGATTATAGAGTTTGTAACCACTAGAATTCTATGGATAACCTAGAAAAATATATTTTTAACTTTTATCCTCTAATTTTGTTCTCTTTTCTTTTGGTGTCTTAGCAAATGCAATACTTTCAAAAATTCTATATGCATCGGACCATATTAAGGATAGTTCTATTTTTTTCTTTCTGAGACACCATTTTGTTGAGGTGCGTATAGCATGGTGAATTGATGTAAAATTTTATTATTTCCATAAAAATTTTAAAATTCATTTGATATATATTCATCACTCCTATTTGTTCTTAAATATTTAATCTTACAATAACTTTGTCTTTCAATCAAATCCTTAAATTCTTTGAATTTGCTTAAAACTTCTTTATTTTCTTTTAACATAAAAACTCAAGTTTTGCCACTATGATCATAATGAAGGTAAGAAAATATTTGCTTCCACTAAGTGATACTAGACTAATAGGGCTACAAATGTTTGAGTGCACCAGATCAAGTCGATGTCATGCTCTTTTTGTTCTTCTGACTTTGAAAGGCTTTCTTTCTTGCTTACCCATGACACATACTTCAGATAATTTTGATGGACAATCAATTCTTGATATTTTTATCACCATATTATACTTCTTTAGAAGTTTCAAACCCTCAAATTTTAAATTAGCATATCTAAGATGTCATAGTGTAGAAATATCCTCAATATCAATTTTCAAATAATTTGACTGATAAAAAATATATAAATGCAAAGGAAACATTCTATTCTTTACCATTTTCACATGTGATATGAATGTTTTACTCTTGTCATGAATTGAGAGAGCCATATCTTTCATCTCAATATCATAACTTTTTTCAAGTAATTGCCCCAAGCTTAGAATATTATTTTTCATATCAAGAACATAATAAACATCTAAAATGCATAATTCTTTGTTATTATTAAGTTCAAGGAGAATTTTACCTTTGCCTCTTACTAGTCATAGACCGATCCTCTTTCAAATTATCATAACTCATTAGCAAAACTTGATTTTCGTTCTTTTTTTCCTCAACGAAATTTGTCTTATCACCTTAATTGTTAAGATTATAATAATATTCATAAGAGTAATGTCCATACCTTTTGTAAACATAGCATTATATTTTAGGCCTTTTATAATTTCTACCACATCCACGGCCTCGACCGTGTCCTTGGCCATAACCTCGGCCTTTTTAGCTAAAATTTTCTCCACTATCTTCATTGTTTGGAGATTCTTGATTGGTATGATTTCTGACTCCTCTTCCTCTTTCTCTACGTCCTCTTCCTCATTGAGAATTTGATTCACCTTTGTTTTCATGAGTAATCTTAGTTTGTAGTGCTGCTCCATAGTTTTATCTTCTCCTCTTTTTGTAATCCTTTGTTCATGAACTTGAAGGGAACCAATAAGTTATTCTATCGACATTTTTTTCAAATCTTTAGATTCTTCAATTGCAATAGCAATAAAATCAAATTTTAGATCTAGAGATCTCATTATTTTTTCTATTACTCTATGACCACTTATTTGTTCACCATTTTGTCTCATTTGATGAATAATAGAAATGACTTTTGAGAAGTAATCAGAAATAGTTACAGAAGTACCTTGTTGTAATTTTTTAAAACTCAGCTCGTAAAACTTGCAGACGAAGTTACTTTACCTTATCAATACCACCAAATGCTTTTTGAAGCATTTCCCAAGCCTCCTTTGAAGTATTTGCTGGAGCAATGATCTCGAACATTGTATCATCACGTCCTTGGTAGATCGTGAACAAGGCAATTTTCTCATTCTTCCTTCTTTCTTTGAGTTGTTTTCTTCCTTCTACATTCGTTGTTCCTTCTTCTGCTGGATATGGTTCAACAAATCTATTTTCTACAAACTCACATACATCTTAGGAGCCTAGAAAAATCTTCATTTGGATGCACCATATGTCATATTTTTCTTTTGTCAATATGGGGATCTAGAGTTGAATGGTCCTTGAGGAAGAGACCATAGTTTAACTTATGCTCTGATACCAAATATTGAACTCGATAAGAGGAAGAGATAAAGTTATCAAATAGAGGAAGAGTAGAACATGTTTCAATCTTCTATATTTCTCTCAAAAAATCTCTTTACAGAAACTCTATATATTTCATGACCCAGCATATGAGGTTAAAATAGTTCCCAAAGATATATTACATTAATTATAATCAAAATGAATCATTTTCTTTCAAGAAACATTTCAAGTGCCAATAACCAATTTGACTTGTCCATAGACATTTAATTTATTTTTCCTCTTGATATAATGAATCTCCCTCATGATGCAATGAACCTTTCTTTTGATAAAATTAATCTCTTTATGATACTTGTGTAAGAAATCACTGAAACCAACTTGTGTTTCTAAATCATTATAATAGAAATATAATATAAACTGATGCGGAAACAAAATAGCGTACCTCCAGCCATTATCGCCAAGGATTTATGCAGAGGTTTCTTATTGAACTTTGGTACTTCTCGGCTCAGAACTCTCGCTTTAGATGGTGTAGGAAAGCCTTTCGCTTCAAAGAGATGATTGAGCCCAGGAACCAAAATTCTCATATATATATATATATATATATATATATGTTCTCCCATCAAGAACATTTATCATCACCAAATCATAACGTTCAAGAATTAATTCAAATTTGTAACGTTTGGACCATAATTAAGAATTTTAATGATATTAAATATTCAATTTAATAATAACGGTTTCATGCATAAAGAATAAAAATCTGAAATCATTTAAATCATAATAAATGAAGAAATTCATGATAATGAATTATGAATCATAATGAGAACAGTTATATTATTATTAAATTAAATATTTAATAATAAAAGTTACATTCTCCCACTTGGTCCTTACGTTTATCTTAATAATTTGAATTATTTTTTCTTGAACAACTTTCTTAAGAAATAAATACACGAATCATTGTGATAAGTCCTCTAAGAGTGAGTATTATCATCCATGTATCATGATGTATTTAGTTTCTTAATCTTTATATGGTAATATTACTTAATGAATAAACCTTATGTTTATTCTTGGTCCAGTAACAATATATTTTCTCAAAATAATGTGTACATGAATGAGAAAATTGCATAATATATAAGAGTTTCAATATCATTATAAAGTGGAACCAAGTCCCATTTTCTCTACATGATCCTTGAATTTCAGAGGTGGCATGCCTTTAGTCAAAGGATCAGCAATCATCAATTCAGTGCTAATATGCTCAATGACCACTTTCTTTTCCTTTACACGTTCTCTTATGACTAGATACTTAATGTCGATATGTTTACTTCGACTTCCACTTTTATTATTTTTAGCCATAAAGACAGTAGCTGAATTGTCACAGAAAATTCTTAATAGCTTAGAAATAGAATCCATGATTCTAAACCCAGAAATGAAACTCTTAATCCATACACCATGTGAAGTAGCCTCAAAATAGGAGACAAACTCAGCTTCCATGGTAGAAGTAGCAATCAAGATCTGCTTAGCGCTTCTCCAAGAAATAGCTCCACTAGCCATCATAAAAATATATCCTGATGTTGATTTACGAGAATCAACACAACCGGCGAAGTCTGAATCTGAGTAACCAATCACATCTAGATTGTCTGTATGTCTATACATAAGCATGTAATCTTTGGTTCCTTGTAGATACCTCATCACTTTCTTTGCAGCTCTCCAGTGGTCTATACCTGGATTACTCTGATATCGACCTAGCATCCCCACAATAAATGCAATATCAGGTCTAGTACAGACCTGTGCATACATAAGGCTTCCTACGACAAAAGCATATGAGATGTTTTTCATTGATTCCCTTTCAAAGTTGTTCTTTGGGCATTGGTTCAAATTGAACCTATCACCTTTCACAATGGAACACTTGGTGAACGATCCTTCATCCAAAATCTTTCTAAAAGTTTATCAATATAGATTTCTTGTGACAGACCTAAAATGCCTCGAGGTCTATCTCTATGGATCTTAATGCCAATGACTTAAGATGCTTCACCCATATCCTTCATGTCAAAATTTTTAGAAAGGAATTGTTTTACCTCATGCAGCAAACTCTTATCATTGGTTGCAAGCAAAATATCATCTACGTATAAAACAAAGAAACATATTTTACTCCCACTAACCTTCTGGTATATGCATTGATCCATGGGATTTTCAATAAATCCGAATGAAGAAATCACTTCATAAAATTTAAAATACCATTGGCGGGAGGCTTGTTTTAAGCCGTATATAGACTTCCTAAGCTTGCAAACCAACTGTTCACCAACACTAGAGGAGAAACCTTCAGGTTGTTTCATATAAACCTCTTCCTCTAGATCTCTATTTAGAAATGTCATTTTCACATCCATTTGTTGTAATTCAAGGTCAAAATGAGCAACTAATGCCAAAATTATACGTAGAGAATCTTTCTTAGATACAGAAGAAAATGTCTCCGTATAATCGATTCCCTCTTTTTGAGTAAATCCCTTTGCAACAAGTCTTGTCTTGTATCTCTCAATATTGCCTAACGAATCTTTCTTAGTTTTAAAGACTCATTTGCAACCAATAGTCTTTGCTTCATTAGGCAACTCTACAAGATCCCAAACTCCATTGCTCATCATGGAATTCATCTCTTCTTTCATGGCATCATGCCACAAATTTGACTCTTTGTAACTCATGGCTTGTGAAAATGTTTCAGGATAATTTTTGGCTCCAATATTATAATCAGATTCTTATAGATATACAACATAATCACTAGGAATTGCTGATCTTTTATTTCTAGTAGATCTTCTTAATGTTGTACCAATGGTTCCTTGAGGAACTTGTGGTTCAACTAGTTGTTCAAGAGCTTGTTGTAATTCATGAACTGCTTGATCTATTAGAATACTATCAACAACTTGTGGAATTTCAATAATTAGTTGTTCAGCACTAGTTTGTACTTGAGGAGTGCTATGAACTATAATCAATCTATCATTTGATGTGGAAGGTTGAGATTCTATATGATCATGTGCGGAAACTATGTTCTTGAAATGATCGCTCCCACTAATCACATCATCCTCAAGAAATTTAGCGTTTCTTGATTCCACAATCCTAGTTGTGTGAGATGGACAATAGAACCTGTAACCTTTGGACTTTTCGGCATATCCAATGAAATACCCACTAATAGTCCTCGGGTCCAGTTTCTTCTCTTGTGGATTATATATCCTGACTTCAGACGGACATCCCCAAATGCGCATATGTCACAAACTCGGTTTCCAACCTTTCCATAATTCAAATGGTGTCTTTTGGACAGCCTTGGTTAGAACTCGATTTAATATATACACAACCATCTTTAGTGCTTCAGTCCACAAGAACTTAAGAAGACTGGAGTTGCTAAGCATACTTCGCACCATGTCTAATAATGTTCGGTTTCTTCTTTCTGCAACACCATTCTGGTCTGGAGAACCAGGCATAGTGTATTGGGCAACAATCTCATGTTCTTGAAGAAACTTAGCAAAAGGACCAGGTGCTTGTCCATTTTCAATATATCTACCATAATATTCTCCACCCCTATCTGATCTCACAATTTTAATTTGTTTATCACATTGGTTCTCAACTTCAGCCTTAAAGACTTTGAAGGCATCCAATGCTTCATTTTTGTTATGAAGCAAATATATATACATATATCATGAGTAATCATCTATAAAGGAGATGAAGTATTTCTGATCATGTATGTCCATGTCTGGACAACATATATCAGTATGAATTATCTCTAATAAGTCTAAACTCCTATTAGCACCATTTTTAGACTTATTGGTCTGCTTTCCCTTTATACAGTCCACACAAGTCTTAAAATTAGTAAAATCAAGAGTACTAAGTACTTCATCTTTAACTAATCTCTTAATTCTCTCTATGGAGATATGTCCTAATCTCCGATGCCATAATATAGAGGAGTCCTCATTAATATTACACCTCTTAATGCCAGCATGAACATGCATTGAACTTTGAGTATTATCATTTTGTAATAAAATACGGTAAAGACCATCAGACAAAATATCATTCCCAACACAATCAAATTTATGTAATAAACGAAATGATATATCTTTAAAATTAAAGGAATACCCAAATGGTATGAGTTTGGAAACAGAAATTAAGTTTCGTGAGAAACTTGGTACATAAAAGGTTCTTTCTAATTTTAAAACAAAACCACTACTTAAAGTTAAAATGCATGTGCATACCCTGCAAAGAGTTTGCAATATGGATTGTTGATCCAGAGTCAATCTACCAGGTGTTAATATTAACATTGACCATATTAGATTCATAACATACATATGAGGTTGGTTTACCTTTCTTTTCAAGCCATTGTTGGAATTTCTTGCATTCCTTCTTTACGTGTCCCTTTCTTTTACAAAAGAAACACCTTACTTCTTTCTTGATATCAGCTTGGGGTGGTATTTTACATTTTCCCTACTGATGAGCTTTCTGATTGGCTTGATGTTTGTCAGTTTTGTTTTTCCCTCGAGTGGTTACTACTAATGCATTCTCACCCAATTCCATCATTAGCCTCTCTTCTTCTTGAACACACATGGTCATTAATTCATTGATTGACCATTTGTCCTCATGTGTATTGCATGAAATTTTAAAAGAGCTATATTGAGGTGGAAGGGTGTTCAGAATATAATACACCAAGAAGGATTCTGACATATTAACCTCAAGTTTCTTAAGTTGAGCCACAATATCTCGCATTTGCATTATGTGCTCACGCACAACCTTTATGTTGGTAAGTCTAAGAGATAAAAATTTCATAATAAGGGTACTTGCTAGTGCCTTATCCGAAGTGACGAATTGTTCATCAATAGCTTTTAGCAAGTCTCGAACATTTTCATGCTGGTCAACAGAACCACGTATGCCAGCAGTCATCTTAGTTTTGATAAATATCACGCTGAGCTGATTGGATCGCTCCCATCGCTCATATAATGTGATCTCAGTTGGAGTGCTGGTATTAGTGACTATAGGTGGTTCGTCTTTCCTGATAGCATAATCGATATCCATCCACCCTAAATGGAGGAGAACCCTCTCCTTCCATATCTTATAGTTATCACCATTAAGTTCAGGAATATTACATCGAATATCAGAGAAATTAACAGTTTGAGAAACTGCATAAAATCAAACATGCTTATGTCAAAATTTGAAGACATGCAAATAATATGAATCTCATGACATAAAAATTGCCTATGGGCTAAATTCTTAATTCAAATAGATTCATATAATCTTTATGATAAAACTATCAAATTATATTCCAATTCATAATCCCTGTCGGTAAATTATGAAAATAATCTAATATTTTATCCTGATTAATTATATTAAATATAATAAAAGATCCTGTGGGATAATAATTATTATATGAAATATAATCAGTTATGATGTCTAATTACTTATGTGATCCTTATTTTAACTTTATATATAATTTTAATTAATTAAGGATGCTGTGGCTAATTCTTAATTAATTAAGATTATTTGGATCACTAGACATTTTAAACATAAAAAATTTTGCTCATAAGCATAATTTAATATAACTAAATATGCATACATGAACATTTTACCAACTAAAATGTTGAAAATGATATTTCCTCATGATTTTTAATAAAATATATCAAGAAGTTTCCAAGAAGAAACCAAACTCAAATCATTTTTATGTCATAAAAAATGAAAACTCTTTCGTATCAAGGCAGAGGTCAAAAGGCTCTGATACCAAATGTAAGAAATCACTAAAACCAACTTGTGTTTCTAAATCATTATAATAGAAACATAATATAAACTGATGCGGAAACAAAATAGCGTACCTCCAGCCATTGTCACCAAGAATTTCTGCAGAGGTTTCTTCTTGAACTTTGGTACTTCTTAGCTCAGAACTCTCGCTTTAGATGGTGTAGGAAAGCATTTCGCTTCAAAGAGATGATTGAGCCCAGGGACCAAAATTCTCATATATATATAGATGTTCTCCCATCAAGAACATTTATCATCACCAAATCATAACGTTCAAGAATTAATTCAAATTTGTAACGTTTGGACCATAATTAAGAACTTTAATGATATTAAATATTTAATTTAATAATAACGGTTTCATGCATAAAGAATAAAAAACTAAAATCATTTAAATCATAATAAATGAAGAAATTCATGATAATAAATTATGAATCATAATGAGAACAGTTATATTATTATTAAATTAAATATTTAATAATAAAAGTTACAACTTGAACAAATTTAAATCCAAAAGAGAGTTCACTAATTTTTTTGGTGATACTTCTATATATCACATGATGTTTTCAAAGATAACTATATTTTAGATTATCGTATTCCATTTAAGCTGCTTTCAGCAATATACATGCTAGTGATAGATCTTTGGTGGTTCTAATCTCATTGTTAATCCATATATCACATGATCATTTTTAGTTTTAGAAGCTAAATAATTAGAGGGCTTGTTCTGCTAAGTCTGCCTATCATTTTCTTGCTTCTCAGTTGGGATGGTTGGATCCTAACGTGGACTAGTTGTATTGTTTGTGGAAGCTTCCCGTGTTGCCTTTGTTGGAAACTTTTGCACCGCCACCTCTCGTTGATCATCTCAACTAAGAGTGTGCAGTAATGCTACTACTTGTCCCTTTTGTCAATCTAAAGCGGAAACCATTAATCAATTCTTTCTGTGCGTCTTTCCTATTAAATTATGGCAACTCTTTAAATCTTAACTAGATATTCAATTTTTAATGAGCGGGTGCAGTGTCCCAATTCTGGTGGTCAAACCTTGTGGGTTCTAAATGATATTGGTCTTTGGTGAATATGTTGGGCTACGAATGATCTTGTTTTCAACCTCATTGCTTGTTCTGTTTACAAGATTTTTCATAAGATAGTAGAATTTGTTCTCTCTAATGACAAGGCCAAATCTTCTGATAGCATGGTGCATGAATTATGTCCAACATATGACATCACTAACTTATCCAAAATGTAGCTTGAATATATATGTTTCCGAATTGTAATCATCCCAAACTTAACTAAGAAGTATCTTGATATCTGATGTAGGCATCTATAAAACCCAACCTCACCATCCCTACACTCTATTTAGCATAGCAGCTTCAAGAGCCTTTCTTAAGTTGGCAAGACTGAAAAGAGTGAAAATTGCAAATAGCTAATATAATTTTGTAACATATACCAGCAACTTGCAAATTGCTTTGAACTACTGTTAAGCAAAGATTTCTGTTTTCCATAGATAATACTGGCTTGAGCTTCCCAGGGCTTACATATATTTCATTCATTTACAAAGGCTTACATATATTTCAGAATAAAGGATTCATAAAAGAAGCAAGCATAGTACAATACACATTCATTTACAAAGACTTACATATATTTCAGAATAAAGGATTCATAGAAGAAGCAAGCATAGTACAATACACGTTCACTTACAAAGGCTTACATATATTTCAGAATAAAGGATTCATAGAAGAAGCAAGCATAGTACAATACACATTCACTTACAAAGGCTTACATATATTTCAGAATAAAGGATTCATAGAAGAAGCAAGCATAGTACAGTACATGTTCATTTACAAAGGCTTACATATATTTCAGAATAAAGGGTTCATAGAAGAAACAATCATCGTCATACAATCAAAGTGGAACAGGATGTACAAGTAACAAAGAGATATATTCCTTCGTTTTCGTAGAGGAGTTGGTGTATCCATCGATGTACTTATATATATTTTCAGTCATTCGTGAAAAATTAACAATCCTTTGAAGTAAAGCAACGGGGAATGCAGTTTGATTAAGGCACTCTTCGTTTATATCCTTCCATGCATCGTCAACTAGAACTTGGAGCTTCTTACATGCCACATGCATATTTGTTCCGTATTCTTTCATGTAGCATTGGACTGTGGAGGCAACATGTTCCCTAGTTTGTTCCAACTATAAATTTCATGAAAAAAGAGGATTAATGATCTACAAACTGAATTCTAAGGGATCCTTTCAGGATTTACATGTTCATTATATTAAAACAAATTGATAGGCTATTATCAATAATAAGGTGTAGATGAAAGGAATTTGAGAATCTACTGATGTGGAAGCTTACGAACAGGAGTTTTGTTATTTATACTAGATTTCTTAATATAAAATCATTTAAGGAGCTCAGCAAAACTTTGATAATGCAATTGAATGACACAAAAAATGCTTTTGAGGAGATAAATAGAAGGAATATTGAAGACAACTTTGGAGATTACCTATTAAACCTCAATTATGGTCCATCTCATCTAATTGGAGAATGTATGTTATTTTCTTTTTCTTTTTTTTTGTGTTAGCATATTTCTACTAGGATAGAAATCAGTGCATAATTTACTATGAAAAATGTTTATATGATATAAAACACAGGAGATTATATTATGACCATACCTCATGTGAAGTAATGTCATTCATGATCGACAAATTATTGCAGAAGCTTGGACAATCTTTGGGAAACTAGTAATCCATTGAAATGCCTCCTTAGTTGCTATTTCTCTCATTCCAACGAAAGAAGCACATTCGAGCATAGGATATCCTGAACTGATGAGGGAAACATGTAGATGTTCTTCCAAAGTTGGTACGTAATGTTGATCTCTCCATTTGGATTCCTCAAAATAAGCTTCAGATAATTCTTTCGTCTGTACCCAAGTAAAACAAAACCATTCCTTAATGTTTGTAATGCATGAGTAGCGTCTACAAGTGGGACAATCTAAGTTCAATACTGTCGCATCTGAAATGCTTATTCTTTGTATTGGCCAATAGTGGATTCATTTATTGCTTATGTAATGCTAATTAATAAAAGTGAAAATAAGAAGAACCTTACAATCTCATCACTCACCGCTTCCTTCAGATAGGTTATGCGATATTTCTCATCGGAAGCCAATAAATCTTCAAACTCTTCAAAGTTGTGGATTAGCTTTAGATAATAATCCTTCATGTACTCTGGTAATTGATGAACAACCTTCGCATCCCACCTGCATATGTATTAGTTTCACCATCTTTAGAAAAATAGAACGTAAACATACATGTTATTTTGCTATACACAATAACTAAAACTATTATGCGATATTTTATTTTCTTATGTGATATTATCAGTGGCACCTTTTGTTATCATCTATTAAGCCATGATAGTAAAAGGTAATCTGTCCATCGATATAAGATTTACGGACCTTTGAATTGCCTCAGTTAGTCGTTGACTCTCCTCCAATGTGCTATAGACATCATATATGTCGTCCAGAATTGAAGTAAGGACAATCACCTTGGTCGCTATCACTCGTGCACGAGAATAGTAGGGTTCAAAGTATACCCCCAGCATCCAGAAATAGCATTCCACCAATCTATCTCGAGCAAAACTGAGATTTTTTGAGGAGACTAAATCATTCCACCACCTTCAAGTCGTTCACAAATCAAAACGGCATTACATATCAATTAAAAGTTTGATGGGAGGAGGAACCAAGCTCGGCAATTAGCCTTCACTTGTTTACATTTGCAACTTGATTGTATCTTTTTTTCTTTATGAAAATCCAGAAGAAATATAGCTCCAGGGAATTCAAAAGTGAGGAAGAGCTTACTTGGTAATGTTCTTAAGTTCCTCGCGATGAAGAGATTGCAGCAAATTGAAGTCCAACTTTGCAAGCTCCAGGATGGCATCATCTCGTGTGACATCCTCTTGGTATATAGATATGTATTCTCTTGCCAAGAGCCTTCTCATTCTCCTACAGAGAGGTGTCTCGAGGTCAAGAGACACTTGCGTTGTTAATGGTGGTTTAAGATCAGCTAATGCAGACACTAGGTAATTCCTCGTAAAAGAGATGGCTTCATCAAGAATGATCTCCCCATGAGTCCCAAGATAGGCTGCGTTGTACAAGCTTAACAGTCCTTTCACATCACTCCCCAAGGTAGACATGAAACTCCCTCCCTCATCTTTGAACTTGTTAAAGACAACTACAGAAATACATAAGATTTTCTGTTTTGAGAAAAAAACAAACAGTCATATTATCAAAATTAATTTACCGTTTTAAGTGATTACGTGATAATCAATACAATGACTTTTGTGTGTGATTTTTACGTCTATTTTACCGGAGAAAATATTTTTGGTACTGCCAACGTCTATGAGTGAATTAAAAAAAGATGATTAAAGAAGATCGTATTGTTTTGGAATTAATATATATATATATATATATATATGTATATATATATATATGTATTTATATATATGTATATACTTATATATACATATATATACATATATGTATGTATATGTATATATTTATATATATATATATGTATATATATATATATATATATAGATATATATATATATATATATATATATATATAGAGAGAGAGAGAGAGAGAGAGAGAGAGAGAGAGAGAGAGAGAGAGAGAGAGAGAGAACAAAGTACATCTTTATAATATAGTTGTTATAGGAGATCAAAACGTTTTGAGAAGTGTGATGTCACTCATGTACAGAGAAGAAATTATGCAGCAAAATGACCAGCTAATATTGTTAGAAGCCATCGGATTGATTGTTCAGTGACTTCTTTTTTGATGGGCTGATTAAGTTGTCTTCTTAAAACAAAACTCCTCCATCATTTCTAAAATACAAATTAAATTACTTTTGCAAACATAATTATAGATAAAACATACAAATACATCTACTCCAAGGAAACGTAAGAGCATATTACCAGGGGTCACATGATACCCTTGTTGTCTCAGCAGTCGAAACCGGAGAGCAGTCTCGTAGAGACCATGACAGTTCAAATCGGCATCATGGACTCGTTTTAATGATTCACTTATTTCTTTCTCGAAGTGATAACTCAATCCAAGAAGCTGGATAGAATCGACCAACTCCATAGTTTGCAAGATGTCGGTAGTGTCCTTGAACATGCTTCTTACCTGCTCCATCAGTTCTGCAGCTCTCTCTTGCATCCTTGCATCGCACTCCTGCATCCTCCATAGCAATTAATTGTTCAACCAACAAAACCGCAAGAAAGTAGGAAGCGCACATTTTTCATGTTAATGAAACATTAACACCATTCGTTCTCGGAGAGTTTCTTGCCTAAAACTTAGAACATATGTGAGATATATGTGTATATACATGCCTGTGTACTGGGGGAGGACTGGGCCTGTAAGATAAAGTAATCACCCCAAACGGTGGGATGGTAGCTTGCAGACTTGCGAATCACCACTTCATCACCTGGAACGCGTGGCTGCGAAATCACGTTCTCCATTCTGATCTAGATGCAAGTGATGAGAGGATGGCGAGAGCCTGCAGCCTCGTGTAGCAATTTATAGAGTCTTGAATCTGGTTTGGTTTCGTAAGTGTCACGTTTTATGAGAAAGAAGATAACGAATGGGCCATCAGGGACTGTACGCTCCTTTTTGATTGGCTTATGTTTTAGCTTATCCATCATCTTTAATTGACGTCCTATGATTAGTTTTGCTTCTAATAATATAGGTAAAAGACGAGATATAATTAGTTTTGCATCCATCACCCTTGCTCTCACTCTCGTAATAGAAACTATAAATCATGTATATAATCGTATATTAACTTAAGTTTTATAATAAACTCTAAACAGTGTGAAACTCATCATATCAGTCTACTCACTCTCAAACTGTAAATAATATTATATAAACTTTAGTTTAACTTTTAACATTTTTTCCATGTGTGTATTAATCGAACTCTTTTTCACTTTAAAGGGTTAAATTTCTTTCAAAACCTATCTACATATTCTTGTAGGAGTGATCCACTCATATGAGTTGGTTCATTTTGGGATGCTTCATCTTTATTCAATCATCAAACCTCCAATTTGATTAATCGACGAAATAATTCTCATTTTATAAAATAATAAATTAAAAAAATAACATGACATAACATAACGAAATATTAAAACACAAAAGGGTTCACGCTAGAGAAGGTGTTTGGGACCAATTTTGAGCATAAGACTGAGTGAGGAATTCCAAATCCTATCAAAGTAGATATTAAGATCAATAGTTTCATTTTGATTTGTTGTTAAGATTAAGATATAACCAAGGAATCTATAGATTTTGTTGTTCGGAGTAATCAAGTTTCAGTAATAGAATTCTCAAAAGATATGAAGAGACGTAAGGATTCCAAATGTGCAGGACTTTTTTTATCTGCCACATCAATTGTTCCATATTTGGTTTGAGTGACTCTTTGGAAACAAATCCAAATTGTGATGCCATGGTCCATTTGATGAGACTAGCACAAATCCGGCGCCCCTTGTGACAGTAACTGTGGGCACTTCAAAGGTCTAAGTTGACGAAGAGACTTGGATGCTCCTCAAGTCCTACTGTGGACTCGGATGCATGCTCCGTAATCAATCTGTATAAAGGTTAAGGTTGAATAGATTTCTCGGCCTGGTCACACTAACACAAGTCATTTATCTACAAGTATGGAGCAATCTTAGTGAATAATCATTGACTTCGATTTGATATGGAACAAATATTACCCCTATTACATAGCATGACCACAAGATGAGTGATTTGGACCACATGATGCAGCTTAAGCGACTCTTGGATGGATAATGATATTTTGAATAATATTATTAGCAATCCTAGATACTTTCTGGGTCAATTGTGATTCTTCCAAGGGTATGCACATTCTATCATGGGATTGGGATGGGGATATTCTTTCTAGATATGCTAGGTCTTGGGACTGATAACCTTTCTCATGAAATATACACTACAAGCTCAACAGAGTCCAATATCTTTCCATCATTGATAGTATATGAGATAAAATGGTTAGACCTAAATATGCTGTGATTTATCCTTGGAATATTCAAAATTATTAAGGCAAAGCTAGAATCGGGTTTGTTTCTTCAGGCTCTTGAATGTTTAAGAGGAGAGTTCACTAAATTTGTTGGTGATATTTCTATTATTGATGTTTTCAAAGACAACTATATTTAAGATTCTCGCAGTCCATTCAAGCATGCTTTCAGCAATATACATGCTAGTGATAGATCTTTGGTGGTTCTAATATCATTGTTAATCCATATATCACATGATCATTTTTAGTTTTAGAAGCTAGATAATAAGAGGGTTTGTTCTGCTAAGTCTGCCTATCATTTTCTTGCTTCTCAGTTGGGAAACTTTTGCACCGCCATCTCTCATTGTCGGATTGATCATCTCAACTAAGAGTGTGCAGTAATGCTACTACTTGTCCCTTTTGTCAATCTACAGCAGAAACCATTAATCACTTCTTCTGTGCGTCTTTCCTATTAAATTATGGCAACTCTTTAAATCTTCTACAGAGGTGTCTCGAGGTCGAGAGACACTTGCGTTGTTAATGGTCGTTTAAGATCGGCTGATGCAGACACTAGGTAATTCCTCGTAAAAGAGATGGCTTCATCAAGAATGATCTCCCCATGAGTCCCAAGATAGGCTGCGTTGTACAAGCTTAACAGTCCTTTCACATCACTCCCCAAGGTAGACATGAAACTCCCTCCCTCATCTTTGAACTTGTTAAAGACAACTACAGAAATACATCAGATTTTCTGTTTTGAGAAAAAAAACATACAGTCATATTATCAAATTTATTTACTGTTTTAAGTGATTACGCGATAATCAATACAATGACTTTTGTGTGTGACTTTTATGTCTATTTTACCGGAGAAAATATTTTTGGTACTGCCAACGTCTATGAGTGAATTAAAAAAAAGATGATTAAAGAAGATCGTATTGTTTTG
The DNA here is from genome assembly GCF_036884655.1 of Musa acuminata AAA Group. Classification (NCBI taxonomy): domain Eukaryota; kingdom Viridiplantae; phylum Streptophyta; class Magnoliopsida; order Zingiberales; family Musaceae; genus Musa; species Musa acuminata. Next base: position 31,507,043 of record NC_088344.1, on the reverse strand, counting down.
AATTACACATACAAATACTGCTTGGGGACAAATAATATCCTTGCTGTTAATATCCGCATCATGGATTTGACTTAATGCGTCGCTTATTCCCGTTTGAAAGTGATAATCCAATCCAAGTAGTATGATTGAACATGCTCTTTACTTGCCCCCTCAGCTCTTCAGCTCTCTATTTCATCCTTGCATCACACCTCATCAATGAATATATATATATATATATATATATATATATATATATATATATGCGCATGTACACATGCATACACATACTCATAAAAACATAGCAAAAGTATTATCTAAGATATTCTATAGCCAGACATATATTTTGGCCATAGAATCGTAATATGATTAAATCAGAATATTATTAAGATATTAGCCATTCTACTTTAATACCATTTTAGAAAACATAACAAGTACTAATATAAAATTTTATATACCACACATCTCATTGAATTTAAATCTCAGATATAGAGATTTGGTTTTCTTTACTACAAAGAGAAAGGATGTACGATGGCATCTAATATTCTGTATTACAAAATAAAACAATTATATTAATTTCTCATAATTATTTTTTTCTATGATTGCATTAGTTGGATCATGTAGATCTACATGTTAATTGAAAGTGATTCATTGTACGATTGTCCTCTGGATTGGTTGGACAACGTGTTGGGATTGTCAAGGAAGATAGTAGCTAATTTGATCTTGATTTCTTTTATCTCTAATGACAATGCATGTATAATTACATCAATGTAATATCCTTTCTCTAACTATCACATCAATCTAATTTCTATAGAAGAAAATAAAAAAATATTATAAGCCTTCCCATCAGCCACATTGCTTGCATGATTCAATTAATCTATGTCCCCATCAGCTGATCAGCTCTACATAGCTGAGTGTGATTCATTGGACGTGTTGTCCAACATTTGTACTAGATTTCTTAATATAGTATGATTTAAGGAGTTCAGCAAAACTTTGATAATGCAATTGAGTGACACATGAAATGCTTTTGAGGTGATAAATAGAAGGAATATTGAAGACAACCTTTAGAGATTATCTATTAAATTTCATTTATGTTCCATCTCATATAATGGAAGAAGGTATGCTATTTTTTTTTATGTTATCATATTTCTACTATGAGAGAAATCAATGCAAAATTTAGTATGAAAAATGTTTATATGATAGAAAATACAGGAGATTATATTATGACCATACCTCATGTGATGTAATGTCATTCATGATATGACCAATTATTGCAGCAGCTTGGACAATCTTTGGGAAACTAGTAATCCACTCAAATGCCTCCTTAGTTGCTATTTCTCCCATTCCAACAAAAGAAGCACATTCGAGTATAGGATATGTTGAACTTATGAGGGAAATAGGTAGATATTTTTCCAAAGTTGGCACGCAATGTTGAGCACTCCATTTGGATTCCTCAAAATAAGCTTCAGATAAATCTTTCATCTGTACCCAAGTAAAACAAAACCATTCCTTAATGTTTGTAATTTATGAGTAGTGTCTATGAGTAGGACAATCTAAGTTCAATACTGTCGCATCTGAAAAGTGAAAATAAGAAAAATATTATAATCTCATCACTCATCGCTTCCTTTAGATAGGTTATGTGATATTTCTCACTAGAAGTCAATAAATCTTCAAACTCTTCAAAGGTGTGGATTAGATTTAGATAATAATCCTTCATGTACTCTAGTAATTGATGAACAACCTTCGCGTCCCACCTGTATTAGTTTCACCATCTTTAGAAAAACATAACATAAACATAGATGTTGTTATTTTGCTATACATGATGACTAAAATTATTATGCGATATTTTATTTTATTATGTGATATTATTAGTGGCACTTTTTGTTATCATATTTTGAGCCATGATAGTAAAAGGTAATCTGTCCATCGATATGAGATTTGCGAACCTTTGAATTGCCTTAGTGAGTTGTTGACTCTCCTCCAATGTGCTATAGACATCGTATATGTCATCCAGAATTGAAATAAGGGCAATCACCTTGGTCGTTATCACTGGTGCACGAGAATAGTAAAGTTCAAAGAATACCCCAGGATCCAGAAGTAGCATTCCACCAATCTATCTCGAGCAAAATTGAGATTTTTTGAGGGAGCTAAATCATTCCACCACCTTCAAGTCAATTCACAAATCAAAGTATACTCCCATGGCAACAGCATGCTCATTTTGTGGAGGCTATGCTCCTCCTCGTCATCCATCAATCATCTGTCAATTTCCTGTAATGAAAAATGGCTGCAATCTATAGGGTCAAGTTTTTTCATAGGGAGTCTCAGGTTGTATTCCTCGTGGTGGTCCATGAATAACATTTCAACCACTCTCTTGATGATAGTAGGCCCATCAATCTCCATGAAACTGTGACGGATACATGGGAGGGGATCGGATTGAGCGAGTTTATGGTTGTGTTCCTCCTACTGGTCCATTAATAATGATTTAACTTCCTATAAAGAAAGAAATCTATCACATTATATAACTCGATTGTGATTTAGCAATGGGATAAATTGAATTTTAATAAAAAAAAATATGCACTCAAATCTAATTTGAATATTCAAATAATAATTAGTTAGACTTAAATAAAAAAAAAGACTCTCATGGGATCATTTTCCTGACATAAATCTTAGACTCAAACTTAAATAAGCTTAAATTATACTTAACATATTTAAATAAAAGAAAACATGTTGGAATTTAACTTGAAGATCAGATTTGGATTTTACTTAATATAGAAAAATTGTACTCAAAACATGTTGGATTTTACTTGACTCAAATTCAAATAAATACATGTTTCCATCAACCAACGACGAGTTGTTTTCGGCGTCAGGTCTTTGTGAGTCTGTTTTTCTATTTGACGCCTTTCGGCGAACACGTGGCTGTGCTTATCTCTTCGCTGTGGTGGATAATCAGCTCCGGGAGTTCATTACGGTGGGTGACCTGTAACTGCAGCCTCAAATGGGACGTATATTTGGACTTAATGTCAGCTACAGCTACAGATACAGTTTTGATTTTGGTTTTCGAAAAAGGGAATGCATTAGCACTTAAGAAAGAGTGTTGCGGCTGCTAGGCAAGGCTGTCGCATCAGCCTTCCCAAACATAAAGATGATTGTGAGCAGTAGTGTTCAGTTGTGTGGGGATGAAGCTGAACTCCACAACCTTCAGCCTCATACGAAGAGTAGCATTATTAAAGACTGCAGAATCCATATCTTGCTTAAGCCCTCCTACAGTATTGTGTGCTTTAATTGCAGCACAGTCAACAGCTCTGACCGATCTGTTGGTAGGTGACTATCAACTTAAGAGTATTCCAGATATTAAACATATATATATTATTAAAAAATTCTAGAAATAAAAGATTCTTTTTGACAAAAGTTAAAAAAGAAAAACTTCTTTCCAAAATCTATCCAATTATGCTTAAATGGATAGGCAAAAACAACATGTTGGAGGATTTTCTTAATGTATATTAGAAGAAAATTATTGGAATTCATATCTATGATGGGATCTCCAAATATTAAAGACTGCTTATGGAATGTTCCGAACCCCACGGACATGATGGGACGTCTCGTGCCTCAATCTATTTCATGGAGAGCTTTTCCATCAGTCGGGCGATGAGTCTGTCCTCGTGTTTCAAGCCTTCCGGCGAACATGTGGCTGTGCTTATTCCCTTCTCTGTGGTGGATGATCAGCTCCACGACTTGGAAGTTATCTGGAACTGCAGCCTGACATGAGACGCATGTTATGTTTGGACTAGAAAAAGGAAACGCATTAGCACCTAAGAGAAAAGATATTACAGTTGTTAGAATTAAACTCGTTCAAGTATTTATTTCATCAAAATTGAGATTCATTGTATTCATTACATCAAGAAGAAAAATATATTAAATATCTATAAAAGAATTTTCTTGAGAGAAATATAGAAGATTGAAGTTTGTCCTACTCTTCCTCGATTTGATAACTCTATCCATTCTTCCTATCAAGATCAACATTTGGTATTAGAGTATAGGTTAAGCTATGACCTTTTCCTCAAGTACCATCTAACTCCAAATCCCCAGATTGACAAAAGAAAATTATGACATATAGTGCATCCAAATGAAGGTTCTTCTAGGCTCCCAAGATGTATGAGAGTTTATAAAATATAGATTTGCTAAACCAAATCTAGCAAAAGAAGGAGCAATAAATGCAGAAGAAAGAAAACAACTCAAAAAAGAAGGAAAAAGGAGAAAAAAGGTTTGCTCACAATTTACCAAGGGCTGGATGATACAATGTTCGAGATCATCGCTCCAACAAATACTTCAAAGAAATCTTGGGAAATGTTTCAAAAAGCATTCGGTGGTGTTGATAAGGTAAAGAAACTTCGTTTACAAGTTTTACACATCGAGTTTAAAAAATTACAACAAGGTACTTCTGAAACTATTTCTGATTATTTCTCAAAAATCTTTTCTATTGTTCATCAAATGAGATGAAATGGTAAACACGTAAATAATCAGAGAGTACTAGAAAAAATATTGAGATCTCTAGCTCCAAAATTTGATTTTATTGTTGTTGCGATTGAATAATCTATAGAATTGGAAAAATATCTTTAGAAGAACTTATGGATTCCCTTCAAGTTCATGAACAAAGGATTATAAAAGGAGAAGACAAAACTATGGAGCAAGCACTACAAACTAAGCTTACTCTTGAAAATAAAAGTGAATCAAATTCTCAGAGAGGAAGAGGACGAGGACAAAGAGGAAGAGGAGGCAGAAATCATACCAATCAAGAATCTCCAAACAATGAAAATGCTGGAGAAAATTCTAGCTAAAGAGGCCGAGGTTATGGTTGAGGATGTGGTCGAGGCCATGGACATGACAGAAACTCTAAAAGATCTGAAATACAATTCTATATTTACAAAAGGTATGAACATTACTCTTATAAATGTTATTATAATCTTAACAATCAAGGTGATAAGACAAATTTTGTTGAGAAATAAAAAAAGGATGAAAATCAAGTTTTGCTAATAAGTTATGATAATTTGAAAGATGATTAGTCTTTGACATGCTATCTAGATACAAGAGCCTTAAATCATATGTGTGGTATCAAAGAGCTATTTTCAAAAATGAATACAAGTTATTCCGGGAACATTACATTTGGTGATTTGTCTCAAAGACCAATAAGAGGCAAAAGTAAAATTCTCCTTGAACTTAATAATAGCAAAGACTTATATATTTCAGATATTTATTATATTCCTGATATGAAAAATAATATTCTAAGCTTATGACAATTATTTAAAAAAGGTTATGATATTAAGATGAAAGATATAGCTCTCTCAATTTATGACAAGAATAAAATATTGATATCACATGTGAAAATAACAAAGAATATAATGTTTCCTCTGTATTTAAGTATTTTTGATCAATCAAATTGTTTTAAAGCTGATATTGATAATATTTCTATATTTAGCATCTTAGATATGCTCACTTAAATTTTGAGGCTTCGAAACTTCTAGAGAAGTATAATATGATAACATGAATGCCAAAAATTGATTGCCCATCAAAATTATGTGAAGTATGTGTCATGGGTAAGCTAGAAAGAAAGCAATTTAAAGTCAAAATAACAAAAGAGCATGGCATCGACTTGATCTGGTACACTTCGATTTTTGTGGCCCTATCAATCTAGTATCACTTGGAGGAAGCAGGTATTTTCTTGCCTTCACTGATGATCATAGTGGTAAAACTTAGGTTTATATGTTAAAATAAAAGAAAGAAGTTTTAAGCAAATTCAAAAAATTTAAGGATTTGGTTGAAAGATAAAGTTATTACAAAATTAAATGTTTAAAAACAGATAGGGGTAGTGAATATATATCAAATGAATTTAAAATTTTTGTAGAAATAATGGAATTCTATATTAATTCACCATGCCATACACACCTCAATAGAATGGTGTCTTAGAAAGAAAAAATAGGACTATCCTTAATATGGTCTGATGCATGTTAAAGGAAAAAAAAATTCCTAAAATATTTTAGGAAGATGCTATTGCTTGTGTAGTTTATTTGCTTAATAGGTTTCTGACAAAACAAATTAATAATATTACACCAGAAGAAGCATGAAGCTTATAAAAACCAAGAGTTGATCGTTTGAGAATTTTTGGAAGTATTGCATTTGCTAAGATACCATAAGAAAAGAGAAAAAAATTAGAAGATAAAAGTCAAAAATATATTTTGTTAGGTTATCCAGAAAATTTCAGTTGTTACAAACTCTACGATCCTATCACTTGGGATACTGTAGCGCTCCCGGATGTGGCTGAGCAATTCCTCAATCACAACATAGTCAAAATCATGTAATGACTTTGAAACTTGAAGGGCTCGCCCGGTCCTCTCATTCAACGGGGAAATACTGGTCTCTAAAAAAACATTATGTTGTTCTAGTGGTCGATCGTCTATTAGTGCCAAATTTCCAAATGCAGCATTTTAGGAATACCAATCTTAGATATTTGCTCGTACATTAGATATTAGCACCATACGTATCACTGATTTTATTTTTATTCCAAGTACCAATTTGAATTAACTTTGAACTAAAGTAATGCTCAGAATAAGTGTTAATATTAAGAAATGCAGGCTTCAAGTAAAAGGTATATCAAACAACGACCCTTATGATTAAAGGGGGAAGGGTGGTACGAGGTTTTTGGTTAGAGATGCTAGTCACAGGTGCAGGTTGCTACTTCCCCCATTCCAACAAAAGAAGCACAAACAAGTAAAGGATAGGCTGAACTGATGAGCGAGATTTGCAAATGTTCTTCTAATTTTGGCACATAATGTTTGAAAGCCCATTTGTTTTCCTCGAGATAGGATCTTGATAAACCTTTCATCTATGATAAAGATGAGGAAACGGTGACGTTGCGTAAGAAATAAGAAGGCAAAAAACACTTAGAAGTATAGCACGACTTCGAATTAGTAGAGTAGATCAAAAAAAAGAAACGTGCAATCAGATTTTTCTTGTTTACCAAATATTAATTCATTACACTAATCTAAATTGAAATCCATTAAAATAAAAAAAATTACCTCTTCCTTAAGATAAAATAAATGATACTTCTCACTGGGTGCTAGTAAATTTTTGAATTCTTCAAAGGTATGGATTAGCTTCAGAAAATAGCCCTTCATATACTCTGGTAGCTGATGAACAGCCTTGGCATCCCACAATTAGCTTAGTTTTGCTTTATCCACAAAGAATCAAACTATTGTGGCATATTTGTCATGGCACCTGCTGTTCTAATCAATTGAGATAAGATATCTCATTCTCGACAATAATCAAACAAAAAAACGCTATCCAAAAGCAAGAGATTTCCAAACCTTTGAATTGCTTCAGTGAGTAGTTGACTCTCCTCCAATGTGCTATAGAGATCATAGATATCATCCAAGATGGAAGTCATGGTCATCACCTTGGTGGTAATCACTCGTGCACGAGAATAGTGAGGTTCAAAGTACACCGTAAGCATCCAATAATAACATTCCACCACTCGATCTCGTGCAAAACTTCGATTTTTGGAGAGGAATAAATCATTCCACCATCTTCAATACAATCCACAAACCACAATGTTATTGTCAATCCAAACATCGATAAAAAAAGATGGACACAATCAAACATTTCTACAATGACAGTGTTCTACGTATTCAAGTGTACTCCTCAACCTGAACTCTCAATCAATCTAACTGTAGGAAAGAACTTACATGGAGATGCTCTTATTCTCTCGTCGCGATGAAGACATTGCAGTAGATTGAAGTCAAGCTTTGCCAGCTCTAGTAAGGCATCATTTCGTGTCGCACACTCTTGGTAGATGGAGATGAAATTTCGTGCCAAGACCCTTTTCATTCTTCTACAGAGAGGACTCTCAAGGAACAGTCTCACTTGCGTTGCTAACGGTGGTGTGAGATCACTTAACATGGACGCAAGCTGGTCCCTTGTAAAAGAAATAGCTTCATCGAGTATGGTCTCCTCATGTATCCGTAGACAAGCCGCATTGTATAAGCTTAAAAGTCCCTTTGGATCATCCTTCACGGTGGACACTAAATTTCCTTCCTCATCTTTGAACTTGTTAAAAACATCTGTTGATTCATAAAGTTTTAAGAAAACACAAGAAGTGGTTTTATTTTATTTACGTTATTGTAACAATTTCACAAAAAATGACATTGAGTCTCTTGAAATCGAACATAGTAATTTCATCTCTATAATATGCCAAATATAGGTCAAATATAAATCATGATATACGCCAAAGATGGTTTCAAGAGGAACTTTCAGTGACAAATGTGTATTATCTGATTGCAGGTGTTGGGTCCAGCCCATATGTGGACTCGAACAAAATTGAGTCGTTTAAGCGAAAATAAAAAAAAATCAAATTATTAATTAAAAGATATGAGATAGGGCAAAACACTGAGCGTGAGGAAAGTTTTTTTCGTGCGTACAATGCGGCGGCGTGCAGAGAAACAGAGAGAGAAAGTAAGGTTTCTGAGTTTTCTACTTGACGATCGGTGGCCAAACATTGTCAGTTTTGACCCAAATTTTATATGAAGAATCCTTGCAGCAAACTCTACAATCCTAATTGTGTTGATCTACGGTTTATCCTCTTAAGGTACTTTCTTGCTATATCCACTCTGTGAGACCTAGAATTCTCTTTTGAGGAAATCCATCCTATAATATGAAAATATGCTATTCTTGAGCCAAGATCTATGATCTTGATGTTATTGTGATCCTTTGATTATTCTAGAGAAGACCTATTGTAAACCTGTTATCATTACTATTGATAGTGGAAGTTTGAGGTGGACTACGATCCCGTGGTTTTTCCCACATTGGGTTTTCCATGTTAAAAGATTTGGTCTCACTATGTGATTGATTATCTGCTCTATTATTTATGCTGTGCTGGTTGATATTTTTATTTAGATATCAAGTTGATATTTTGATGAGGAACCCATTTTGATACACAAAGAAGGAAAAGAATATTCCGCTTTAACATATTTTTTTCCAACAAGTGGTATCAGAGCAACAGGTTGTTTGGTGCTAGTTTTTCTTGTGTGATTGAAATGGAGTAGTCAGATGATATGATTAATTTGAACTCATCAAATTATTCCACTTGGAGATGTCTGATGGAAGATTCGCTATATTGTAAAGATTTTTATAAGCTATCAAGATTAAAGATAAACCCTCTACTATGGACGATGAAGAATGGGAAGTTCAACATAAAAAAGCCATTGCCTATATTAGAAGATGAATGGATATAAACTTGCATGAGCATATTTCTAATGAAACCAAAGCTGATGTTGTTTGGCAAAGGTTAGAAAACCTCTTTGCGAAAAAGACAATGGGAAATAGAATTTCTCTCCTTAGAAGGCTTGTAAATTTGGTGTATAAAGATGGTGGTAACATTGTTGAGCACATAAGCCTATTTCAGAGTCTTGCAAATAAGTTGGTTGCTATGAAAATGAATATAGATGATGAGATGCAAGGATTACTACTTCTCAACTCTTTACTAGAAAGTTGGGAAACATATGTGGTGAGAATTTGTAACTCCACGTCAGAGGGGACTCTAACTATAGATATGGTTAAAGATAGTTTGCTAAATGAAGATGCCAGAAGGAAATAACAGGGTGAATCTTCTTCTGGGGCATTTGTTACTGAAAAACAAGAAAGACGTGGAAGAAGTCATAGTAGAAATCCATATGGATATAGAGGAAGATCCAAGTCTAGAAGAGATATCAAATGTGTTCACTATAACAGGCCAGGTCACATGAAGAAAGAGTGTAGGTTTTGGAAGCGAGAACAGAATGAAATGAAGACAAATGAGAAAGAGACCAATACGATTGCTGCTGAAGGTAATATCACTATTGTCTGTAATGAAGGTTATGTTAGTCTTGTAGCTCAGGACAGTAATTGGGTAATTGACTCTGGTGCTTCATTTCATGTTACTTCTCATGGTGATTTCTTTAGATCTTATATTGCTGGTGATTTTGGTAATGTCAGAATGAGAAACAGTGGTATATCTAAGATTGTGGGTATTGGAGATATTTGCTTGGAGACCAATATTAGGAGCAAATTGAAACTCAAAGATGTAAGGCATGTTTCAGATATTCGTCTTAACTTGATATCTACAGGTAGACTTGATGATGAAGGTTTTGCATACTATTTTGGTGAAAGCAAATGGAAACTCACTAAAGGTTCTTTGATTGTGGCAAGAGGAAAGAAACTTAACTCCTTTTATGTCATGGAAGCTAAGCTACACAAAGGAGAGATTAATGCAATTCAAAAAGGTGAAAGTATAGATCTTTGGCATAAGAGGCTTGGACATATCAGCGAGAAGGGACTTCAAACTCTTGCTAGAAAGCAATTCTTACCAGAGTTGCAAGGTACATTTCTTAAATCTTGTGATCATTGCTTAGCTGGAAAAACATATAGAGTTACATTTCAGACATATCCATCATCTAGAAGATCAGGTGTTATTGATTTAGTTCATACTGATGTTTGTACTATGCAAACTAGAACTCTTGGAGGTGCTCTTTATTTTGTTACTTTTATTGATGACCATTCTAGAAAAGTGTTGGTTTTGTTTTGAAATCTAAAGACTAGGTACTCGATGTTTTCAAGGAGTTTCATATTAGTGTTGAAAGAGAAACTAGTAGAAAACTAAAGTGTATTTGATTAAATAATAGTCGCGAGTACAGGGGTCCTTTTGAGAATTATTATACGTTCCATGGTATCAGGTTTGAGAAAACAGTTTCTAAAACTCCTCAACAGAACGGTGTGGCAGAAAGGATGAACAGAACCATTGAAGAAAGGATTAGGTGTATGCTTTCCCATGCTAAGTTACCAAAGTCATTTTAGGGGGAGGCTATGAGAACTACAGTTGACCTCATAAATCTTTCTCCATTAGTTCCTCTGGAAAGTGATGTTCCAGAGAGAGTATGGAAAGGAAAAGATATATCTTATAATCATTTGAGAGTCTTTGGGTGTAAAGCATTTGTTCATATTCCCAAAGATGAGAGGTCCAAGCTTGATAATAAGGCAAAAGCATGTATCTTCTTGGGATATGGTCATGAAAAGTTTGTGTACAGATTATGGGATCCAGTGAACAAGAAGATTATTAGAAGCAAAGATGTTGTGTTTCTTGAAGACCAATTATTTGATGATGGTGATAATATTGAGAGGCCAGAAACCTCTGTTTATATTCCTTGGAGTTTGGGTCCAGTTCCTTCACCTATAGTTCATGATGATCATGGGGGAGATGAAAAATAAGATTGTGGTGAGAATACCAGTGATGATACACCTATAGTTGATGATGTTGAACCAACTGAACAAGTACCTCCATCACCAGTTGAGAATCCATTGAGAAGATTCACTGGAGAGCGACAACCATCTACCAGATATCCTTCACATGTGTATATTATGCTTACTGATGGGGGAGAGCCAAGAAGCTATTCTACATGAGAATAAGAGTGAGTGGGTTAAAGTCATGCAAGAAGAGATGAGATCCTTGCTTGAGAACCACACCTATGACTTGGTAAAATTGCCTAAAGAGAAAAAAGCTCTCAAGAATAAGTGGGTTTACAAATTGAAGACTGAAAATAATAGCTCATAACAAAGATACAAGGCACGACTAGTTGTGAAAGGATTTAGTCAGAATAAAGGTATTGACTTTGAAGAAATATTTTCTCCAATTGTGAAAATGTCCTCTATCCGAGTTGTTCTTAATTTAGCTGCCCGCTTGAATTTAGAAGTTGAGCAACTTGATGTGAAAATTGCATTTCTTCATGGTGACTTAGAAGAAGAAATTTACATGGAGCAACCAAAAGGTTTCAAAGTCAAAGGAAAAGAAAATATGGTATGTAAGCTTAGGAAAAGCTTATTTGGACTCAAACAGGCACCTAGATAGTGGTATAAGAAGTTTGATTCCTTTATGATGAGCTAAGGGTATGATAGAACCACATCTGATCATTGTGTGTTTATGAAGAAATTTTCAGCTGATGATTTTATTATTTTACTATTATATGTTGATGATATGCTGATTGTTGGTCATAATGTTAGAAAAATTGAAAAGCTTAAAAGAGAGCTAAGTAAGTCTTTTGCCATGAAAGACTTGTGATCGGTGAAATAAATACTTGGCATGAAGATTCTTTGTGATAGGAAGAAAAAGAAGATTTGGCTATCTCAAGAGACTTACATTGAAAAAGTTCTTGAAAGATTCAACATGAGTAAAGCCAAAGCAGTTTGTTCTCCACTTGCAGGTCATTTCAAACTTAGTTCGAAACAATGTCCTACAAGTGAGAAAGAAAAAGAAGAAATGTCTAGAGTGCCTTACTCATCTGCAGTAGGCAGTTTGATGTATGCTATGGTTTATACTAGGCTAGATATAGCTCATGCAGTTGGAGTTGTCAGTCGATTTCTCTCTAATCCTAGAAAGGAACATTGGGCAGTAGTGAAATGAATATTAAGATATCTAAGAGGTACTTCCAGGTTATGTTTATGTTTTGGCAATGATGAACCTGTGTTAGAAGGTTATACAGATGCAGACATGGAAGGTGATACTAATTCTAAGAAGTCAACTTTGGGAGTCTTGATGACATTTGCAGGAGGAGCAATCTCTTGGCAGTCTAAGTTACAGAAGTGTGTTGCTCTATCAACCACAGAAGTAGAATACATAGTAATTACTTAAGCCTACAAGGAAGCTTTATGGATGAAAAAGTTTCTACGGAATTGGGCTTGAAATAGGAAGGATATACTCTTTACCGTGATAGTCAGAGTGCCAATCACCTCTTCAAGAATTCAACATACCATTCTAGATCCAAGCATATTGATGTGAGATATCACTGAATTCGTGATGTGCTTGAGACGAAAGAATTACAATTGGAAAAAGTATATACCAATGATATTGATTCAGATATGTTGACAAAGTCTTTACCTAAGGAGAAGCTTGAAGCATGTAAGCGAAGAGCGGGCTTGGTACAGCCAACCATACGAGCTGGAGGGGGAGAATTGTTGGGTCTAGCCCATATGTGGGCTTGGACAAATTGGGCCGTTTGAGCCCAAATCAAAGAAATAAAATTATTAATTAAAAGATATGAGATAGGGCAAAACACATAGTGTGAGGAAAGTTTTTTTCTAACAAAATAAAGAGAGAAAGTAAGGTTTCTGAGTTTTCTGCTTGACGATCGGTGGCCAAACGTTGTCAGTTTTGGCCCAAATTTTATGTGGAGAATCCTTGCAGCAAACTCTACAATTCTAATGGTGTTGATCTACAGTTTATCCTCTGTAAGGTACTTTCCTACTATATCCATTCTGTGAGATCTAGAATTCTCTTTTGAGGAGATCCATCCTATACGATGAAGATATACTATTCTTGAGCCAAGATTTATGATCTTGATGTTATTGTGATCCTCTGATTATTCTAGAGAAGATCTATTATAAACCTGTTATCATTACTATTGATAGTGAAAGTTTGAGGTGGATTACGGTCCCGTGATTTTTTCCACATTGGATTTTCTATGTTAAAAGATTTGGTCTCACATGATTGATTATTTGCTCTATTGTTTATTCTGTGTTGGTTGATATTTTTATTTGATTGATATTTTTATTTAGATGTTAAGTTGGTATTTTGATGAGGAACCCAATACTTTTGCTTTAACATTTTTTTTCCCAACAGTAGGGTCATGAAAAGTACAGAGAAGACATTATGGACGATTACTATACTAGTCAGGCAGTAACAATTATGGACGATATATATATATATATATATATATATATAAAACAAAGTACATCTTTTTAATATAATTGAAAAATATGTGTAGGAGATCAAAACTTTTGAGAGTGTGAGGTCACTCATGTACAGAGAAGACATTATGTAGCAAATTGATCAGCTAATATTGTTAGAAGCCATCGGATTGATTGTTCAGTGACTTGTTTTTTGATGGGCTGATTAAGTTGTTTTTTAAAAACAAAAATCCTCCATCATATCTAAAATACAAATCGAATTACTTCTGCAAACATAATTTTTCTATGCCTGAATTAAACACGAGGCGAACACAAAATTATAGAGAAAACATACAAATACATCTACTCCAAGGAAACGTGAGAGCATATTACCAGGGGTCACATGATACCCTTGTTGTCTCAGCAGTCGAATTGCTACAGCTATAGTTTTGTTTTTTTTCTGAAAGAGGAAATGAATTAGCACTTAAAAAAAGAGAGTTACAGCTGCTAGGCAAGGCTGTCGCATCAGCCTTCCAAGAAAAGATGATTGTGAGCAGAAGTGTTGAGTTGTGTAGGGGATGAAGCTGAACTCAACAACCTTCAGCCTCATCCGAAGGATAGCAATATTGAAGACAGCTGAATCAGAGCATATCCATATCTTGCTTAAGCCCTCCTCCTCTGTAAAATTTAGGGCTTCAAGAATTGCTAATCCATGATCTATTATCATGGTGAAGGGTCTATGATCTATGATCATGGTGGCATTGATATTTTTGGGAATGAGGGTTTTCTCCCAATGGGGTGAAATGTAGCAATCATTGTGAAAGCTAGAGAGCAGTGTCGTAAGGGAATGAACATGTTACCAGGGGAGACATAATATATATCCTTGTTGTCTCAGCCGTCGAAATCGGAGAGCAGTGTCACAAAGACCATGGTCGTCAATATGGGCATCATGGATATGGTTTAACGCTTCACTTATTTCCTTCTCGAAGCGATAATCCAATCCAAGAAGCTGGATTGAATCGACCAAATTCATAGTTTGCAAGATGTCAGTAGGATCCTTGGACATGCTTCTTATCTGCTCCATCAGTTCCGCAACTCTCTCTTTTATCGTTGTATCACACTCTTCCTGCAATAGACGAGAAAAGGGAGATTTTTCATGGTACTGAAACCGCAGGAAACCCCAACTCTGTCGATGAAGGACCAGTTTAAGCATGAGTGCTATTTAGCTGGAGCTAAATTTTCAACACCCCTCTTTCCAGGTGACCTTCTTGCTGAAAACTGGAAACATCTTTGGCAGATAGGATGGCCGGGTTACATACCGATGTTGGAGTGATGGACTGGCCATGTTGGATAAAGTAGTCCGCCCCAAACGTTCGGACGATAGCTTACAGACTTGCGAACCATCAGCTCATCATCTGGAACAAGTGATTGCAGACTAAGACTCTCCATTCTTATTTTATGTGAAGACTAATTAAACATGCGAGGTGGCGGAGAGCCTGCTGCCTTGTGTTGGAATTTATGAGGACATAAAATCTTCGTCTGTCGAGGAGGAAGACAAATATGAGCCACGACTCTCATCTACTTTGTGGAGATTACCTACTAAACCAAATTTCACACGACGCGAAAGAGAAAAGATATTATCATCATATATCTCTACTCACAGTTCATACTATCAAAATTGAAGTCGGCTGTATCTGTTCTAACTAAAATAAATAGCAACTTCGTGGTGATAGGGAAGCGACGCAAGGATTACAAATGTGTCAATTTGGCCACCGACAAAAGATATGAAGAGACGTAAGCATTACAAATGCCAATTGGTTTCCATGCATGGGCGCCATCGACATAAGATATGGAGACGTAAGGATTCAGGTCTTTTTGTGTTTTATTGCCTCTTGTGTCGCTCTCCGTTATTCATGTTTCTTATCTGCCACATCAATTGTTCCATATTTGGTTTGAGTGACTCATTGGCAACAAATCCGAATTGTGATGCCATGGTCGCCTGTGGCAGTAACTGTGGGCACTTCAAAGGTCTAAGTTGGTTGACGAAGAGACTTGGACGCTCCTCAAACCCTAATGTGGACTCGGATGCATGTTCCATGATCAATCTGCACGAAGGTTGATGTTGGATGGATTTCTCAACCTGATTCCTCAGACACTCAAACCATTTGACATTTTATAATGAGTTTAACCC
This sequence comes from Musa acuminata AAA Group, assembly GCF_036884655.1. Taxonomy (NCBI): domain Eukaryota; kingdom Viridiplantae; phylum Streptophyta; class Magnoliopsida; order Zingiberales; family Musaceae; genus Musa; species Musa acuminata. Next base: position 31,491,136 of record NC_088344.1, on the reverse strand, counting down.
GGGCTGGGCTGTCACATGTCTGAGTATATATTGGAACAAATATTACCCCTATCACATAGCATGACCACAAGATGCAGCTTAAGCAACTCTTGGATGGATAATGATATTTTGAATAATATTATTAGCAATCCTAGATACTTTCTGGGTTGATTGTGGTTCTTCCAAGGGTATGCACATTCTTTCAAGGGATTAGTATAGGGATATTCTTTCTAGATATGCTACATCTTGGGACTGATAACCTTTATTATGAAATATACACTTCAAGCTCAACAGAGACCAATATCTTTCCATCATTGATAGTATATGAGATAAAATGGTTAGAACTAAATATGCCGTGATTTTTCCTTGGAATATTCAAAATTATTATGGCAAAGCTAGAATCGGGTTTGTTTCTTCTCGCTCTTGAAAGTTTAAGAGGAGAGTTCACTAAATTTTTTGGTGATATTTCTATTGTTGATGTTTTCAAAGATAACTATCTTTTAGATTCTCGTAGTCCATTCAAGCATGCTTTCAGCAATATACATGCTAGTGATAGATCTTTGGTGGTTCTAATCTCATTGTTAATCCATATATCACATGATCATTTTTAGTTTTAGAAGCTAGATAATAAGAGGGTTAGTTATGCTAAGTCTGCCTATCATTTTCTTGCTTCTCAGTTGGAATGGTTGATCCTAACGTGGACTAGTTGTGTTGTTTGTGGAAGCTTCCCGTGTTGCCTCAGGTTAAATTTTTTTGTTGGAAATTTTTGCACCGCCACCTCTCATTGATCATCTCAACTAAGAGCGTGCAGTAATGCTACTACTTGTCCCTTTTGTCAATCTAAAGCAGAAACCATTAATCCCTTCTTTCTGTGCGTCTTTCCTATTAAATTATGGCAACTCTTTAAATCTTAACTAGATATTCAATTTTTAATGAGGGGGCGCAGTGTCCCAATTCTGATGGCCAACCCTTGTGGGTTATAAATGATATTGGTCTTTGGTGAATATGGAGGGCTATGAATTATCTTGTTTTCGACCCCATTGCTTGTTCTGTTTACAAGATTTTCAAGAGATAGTAGCATTTGTTCTCGCTAATGACATGGCCAAATCTTCTGATAGTGTCCAACATATGATATCACTAACTTATCCAAAATGTAGCTTGAATATATATGTTTCCGAATTGTAATCATCCCAAACTTAACTAAGAAGTATCTTGATATCTGATGTAGGCATCTACAAAACCCAACCTCACCATCCCTACACTCTATTTAGCGTTACAGCTTCAAGAGCCTTTCTTAAGTTGGCAAGACTGAAAAGAGTGAAAATTGCAAATAGCTAATATAATTTTGTAACACATACCAGCAACTTGCAAATTGCTTTGAACTACTGTTAAGCAAAGATTTCTGTTTTCCATAGATAATACTGGCTTGAGCCTCCCAGGGCTAGTACAGTACATATTCATTTACAAAGGCTTACATATATTTCAGAATAAAGGATTCGTAGAAGAAGCAAGCATAGTACAATACACATTCATTTACAAAGGCTTACATATATTTCAGAATAAATGATTCATAGAAGAAGCAAGTATAGTACAATACACATTCATTTATAAAGGTTTACATATATTTCGGAATAAAGGATTCATAGAAGAAGCAAGCATAGTACAATACACGTTCATTTACAAAGGCTTACATATATTTCAGAATAAAGGATTCATAGAAGAAGCAAGCATCGTCATACAATCAAAGTGGAACAGGATGTACAAGTAACAAAGAGATATATTCCTTTGTCTTCGTAGAGGAGTTGGTGTATCCATCGATGTACTTATATATATTTTCCATCATTCGTGAAAAATTAACAATCCTTTGAAGTAAAGCAACAGGGAATGCAGTTTGATTGAGGCACTCTTCATTTATATCCTTCCATGCATCATCAACTAGAACTTGGAGCTTCTTACATGCCACATGCACATCTGTTCCATATTCTTTCATGTAGCATTGGACTGTGGAGGCAACATGTTCCCTAGTTTGTTCCAACTGTAAATTTCATGAAAAAAGAGGATTAATGATCTACAAACTAAATTCTAACGGATCCTTTCAGGATTTACATGTTCATTATATTAAAACAAATTGATAGACTATTATCAATAATAAGGTGTAGATGAAAGGAATTTGGGAATCTACAGATGTGGAAGCTTACGAACGGGGTTTTTTTGTTTGTACTAGATTTCTTAATATAAAATCATTTAAGGAGTTCAGCAAAACTTTGATAATGCAATTGAGTGAGATAAGAAATGCTTTTGAGGAGATAAATAGAAGGAATATTGAAGACAACTTTGGAGATTACCTATTAAACCTCAATTATGGTCCATCTCATCTAATCGGAGAATGTATGTTATTTTATTTTTCTTTTTTTTGTGTCATCATATTTCTACTATGACAGAAATCAGTGCAAAATTTACTATGAAAAATGTTTATATGATATAAAACACAGGAGATTATATTATGACCATACCTCATGTGAAGTAATGTCATTCATGATACGACAAATTATTGCAGAAGCTTGGACAATCTTTGGGAAACTAGTAATCCATTGAAATGCCTCCTTAGTTGCTATTTCTCCCATTCCAACGAAAGAAGCACATTGGAGGTAGGATATCCTGAACTGATGAGGGAAACATGTAGATGTTCTTCCAAAGTTGGTACGTAATGTTGATCTCTCCATTTGGATTCCTCAAAATAAGCTTCAGATAAATCTTTCATCTGTACACAAGTAAAACAAAACCATTCCTTAATGTTTGTAATGCATGAGTAACGTCTATAAGTGGGACAATCTAAGTTCAATACTGTCTCATCTCAAACGCTTATTCTTTATATTGGCCATTAGTGGATTCGTTTATTACTTATGTAATGCTAATTAATAAAAGTGAAAATAATAAGAACCTTATAATCTCATCACTCACCGCTTCCTTTAGATAGGTTATACGATATTTCTCACTGGAAGCCAATAAATCTTCAAACTCTTCAAAGGTGTGCATTAGCTTTAGATAATAATCTTTCATGTACTCTGGTAATTGATGAATAATCTTCACGTCCCACCTGCATATGTATTAGTTTCACCATCTTTAGAAAAATAGAACATAAACATACATATTGTTATTTTGCTATACACAATGACTAAAACTATTATGTGATATTTTATTTTCTTATGTGATATTATCAATGGCACTTTTTGTTATCATCTATTGAGCCATGATAGTAAAAGGTAATCTGTCCATCGATATAAGATTTACGAACCTTTGAATTGCCTCAGTTAGTCGTTGACTCTCCTCCAATGTGCTATAGACATCATATATGTCGTCTAGAATTGAAGTAAGGGCAATCACCTTGGTCGTTATCACTCGTGCACGAGAATAGTAGGGCTCAAAGTATACCCCCAGGATCCAGAAATAGCATTCCACCGATCTATCTCGAGCAAAACTGAGATTTTTTGAGGAGGCTAAATCATTCCACCACCTTCAAGTAGTTCACAAATCAAAATGATTACATATCAATTAATGTTTGATGGGAGGAGGAACCAAACTCAGCAATTAGCCTTCGCTTGTTTACATTTGCAACTTGATTGTATCTTTTTTTCTTTATAAAATTCCAGAAGAAATATAGCTCCAGGGAATTCAAAAGTGAGGAGGAGCTTACTTGGTGATGTTCTTAAGTTCCTCGCGATGAAGAGATTGCAACAAATTGAAGTCCAACTTTGCAAACTCCAGGATGGCATCAACTCGTGTGGCATCCTCTTGGTATATAGAGATGTAATCTCTTGCCAGGAGCCTTCTCATTCTTCTACAGAGAGGTGTCTCGAGGTCAAGAGACACTTGCGTTGTTAATGGTGGTTTAAGATCAGCTAATGCAGACACTAGGCTATTCCTCGTAAAAGAGATGGCTTCATCAAGAATGATCTCCCCATGAGTCCCAAGATAGGCTGCGTTGTACAAGCTTAACAGTCCTTTCACGTCACTCCCCAAGGTAGACATGAAACTCCCTCCCTCATCTTTGAACTTGTTAAAAACATCTACAGAAATACATAAGATTTTTTTGTTCTGAGGGAAAAACACATAAATCCATATTATCAAAATTAATTTACCGTTTTAAGTGATTACGTGATAATCAATACAATGACTTTTGTGTGTGATTTTTATGTCTATTTTACCGGAGAAAATATTTTTGGCACAGCCAACGTCTATGAGTGAATTAAAGAAAAGATGATTAAAGAAGATCGTATTGTTTTGGATCACACATACAAATACTGCTTTATTTGAAGGAATTATGCATATTACTTGGGGACACATAATGTCCGTGTTGTCAATATCAGCATCATGGATTTGACTTAATGCTTCGCTTATTCCCTTTTGAAAGTGATAATCCAATCCAAGAAGCTGGATTGAATCAATCAGGTCCATGGTTTGCAGCCGATCAGTAGTATCATTGAACATGCTCTTTACTTGCCCCCTCAGCTCTTCAGCTCTCTATTTCATCCTTGCATCACACCTCTGCATCATCAATGAATATATATATATATATATATATATATATATATATATATATATATATATATATATATATATATATATATATATATATATATATATATATATATATATATATATATATATATAGCAAAAGTATTATCTAAGATATTCTATAGCCAGACATATATTTTGGCCATAGAATCATAATATGATTAAATCAGAATATTATTAAGATATTAGCCATTCTACTTTAATACCATTTTAGAAAACATAACAAGTACTAATATACAATTTTATATACCACACATCTCATTGAATTTAAATATCATATATAGAGATTTGGTTTTCTTTACTACAAAGAGAAAGGATGTACAATGGCATCTAATATTCTGTATTACAAAGCAAAACAATTATATTAATTTCTCATAATTAATTTTTTCTGTGATTGCATTAGTTGGATCATGTAGATCTACATGTTAATTGAAAGTGATTCATTGTACGATTGTCCTTTGGATTGGTTGGACAACGTGTTGGGATTGTCAAGGAAGATAGTAGCCAATTTGATCTTGATTTCTTTTATCTCTAATGACAATGCATGTATAATTACATCAGTGTAATCTCCTTTCTCTAACTATCACATCAATCTAATTTCTATAGAAGAAAATAAAAAATATTATAAGCCTTCCCATCATCCACATTGCTTGCATGATTCAATTAATCTATGTCCCCATCAGCTGGATCAGCTCTACATAGCTGAGTGTGATTCATTGGACGTGCTGTTCAACATTTGTACTAGATTTCTTAATATAGTATCATTTAAGGAGTTCAGCAAAACTTTGATAATGCAATTGAGTGACACATGAAATGCTTTTGAGGTGATAAATAGAAGGAATATTGAAGACAACCTTTAGAGATTATCTATTAAATTTCATTTATATTCCATATCATATAATGGAAGAAGGTATGCTATTTCTACTATGAAAGAAATCAATGCAAAATTTACTATGAAAAATGTTTATATGATAGAAAATACAGGAGATTATATTATGACCATACCTCATGTGATGTAATGTCATTCATGATATGACCAATTATTGCAGCAGCTTGGACAATCTTTGGGAAACTAGTAATCCACTCAAATGCCTCCTTAGTTGCTATTTCTCCCATTCCAACAAAAGAAGCACATTCGAGTATAGGATATGTTGAACTTATGAGGGAAATAGGTAGATATTTTTCCAAAGTTGGCACGCAATGTTGAGCACTCCATTTGGATTCCTCAAAATAAGCTTCAGATAAATCTTTCATCTGTACCCAAGTAAAACAAAACCATTCCTTAATGTTTGTAATTTATGAGTAGTGTCTATGAGTAGGACAATCTAAGTTCAATACTGTCGCATCTGAAAAGTGAAAATAAGAAAAATATTATAATCTCATCACTCATCGCTTCCTTTAGATAGGTTATGTGATATTTCTCACTAGAAGTCAATAAATCTTCAAACTCTTCAAAGGTGTGGATTAGATTTAGATAATAATCCTTAATATACTCTGATAATTGATGAACAACCTTTGCGTCCCACCTGCATCTGTATTAGTTTCACCGTCTTTAGAAAAACATAACATAAACATAGATGTTGTTATTTTGCTATACACGACGAGTAAAACTATTATGCGATATTTTATTTTCTTATGTGATATTATAAGTGGCACCTTTTGTTATCATATGATGAGCCATGATAGTAAAAGTTAATCTGTCCATCGATATGAGATTTGCGAACCTTTGAATTACCTTAGTGAGTTGTTGACTCTCCTCCAATGTGCTATAGACATCGTATATGTCATCCAGAATTGAAATAAGGGCAATCACCTTGGTCGTTATCACTGGTGCACGAGAATAGTAAAGTTCAAAGAATACCCCAGGATCCAGAAGTAGCATTCCACCAATCTATCTCGAGCAAAATTGAGATTTTTTGAGGGAGCTAAATCATTCCACCACCTTCAAGTCAATTCACAAATCAAAGTATACTCCCATGGCAACAGCATGCTCATTTTGTGGAGGCTATGCTCCTCCTCGTCATCCATCAATCATCTGTCAATTTCCTGTAATGAAAAATGGCTGCAATCTATAGGGTCAAGTTTTTTCATAGGGAGTCTCAGGTTGTATTCCTCGTGGTGGTTCATGAATAACATTTCAACCACTCTCTTGATGATAGTAGCCCCATCAATCTCCATGAAACTGTGACGGATACATGGGAGGGGATCGGATTGAGCGAGTTTATGGTTGTGTTCCTCCTACTGGTCCATTAATAATGATTTAACTTCCTATAAAGAAAGAAATCTATCACATTATATAACTCGATTGTGATTTAGCAATGGGATAAATTGAATTTTAATAAAAAAAAATATGCACTCAAATCTAATTTGAATATTCAAATAATAATTAGTTAGACTTAAATAAAAAAAAAGACTCTCATGGGATCATTTTCCTGACATAAATCTTAGACTCAAACTTAAATAAGCTTAAATTATACTTAACATATTTAAATAAAAGAAAACATGTTGGAATTTAACTTGAAGATCAGATTTGGATTTTACTTAATATAGAAAAATTGTACTCAAAACATGTTGGATTTTACTTGACTCAAATTCAAATAAATACATGTTTCCATCAACCAACGACGAGTTGTTTTCGGCGTCAGGTCTTTGTGAGTCTGTTTTTCTATTTGACGCCATTCGGCGAACACGTGGCTGTGCTTATCTCTTCGCTGTGGTGGATAATCAGCTCCGGGAGTTCATTACGGTGGGTGACCTGTAACTGCAGCCTCAAATGGGACGTATATTTGGACTTAATGTCAGCTACAGATACAGTTTTGTTTTTGTTTTTCGAAAAAGGGAGTGCATTAGCACTTAAGAAAGAGTGTTGCGGCTGCTACGCAAGCTGTCGCATCAGCCTTCCCAAAAATAAAGATGATTGTGAGCAGTAGTGTTCAGTTGTGTGGGGATGAAGCTGAGCTCCACAACCTTTCAGCCTCATACAAAGAGTAGCATTATTAAAGACTGCAGAATCCATATCTTGCTTAAGCCCTCCTACAGTATTGTGTGCTTTAATTGCAGCACAGTCAACAGCTCTGACCGATCTGTTGGTAGGTGACTAACAAGTTAAGAGTATTCCAGATATTAAAAATATTTATTTTATTAAAAATTCTAGAAATAAAATATTCTTTTTGACAAAAGTTCAAAAAAAAAAACTTCTTTCCAAAATCTATCCAATTATGCTTAAATGAATAGGCAAAAACAACATGTTGGTGGATTTTTCTTAATATATATTCGAAGAAAATTATTGGAATTCATATCTATGATGGGACCTCCAAATATTAAAGACTGCTTATGGAATGTTCCGAACCCCACGTACATGATGGGGCATCTCGTGCCACAATCTATTTCATGGAGAGCTATGAATCTATTGTGTTTGACTTCATTGACTCATAGTTAATGATACGTGGATAGAGTTCCTCCTCTCCTTTAGGTTAAAAATTTTATGAAAAAATTTAGAGTTAAGTAACAGAGCTGTCTGTTAAGGATTATGCCCTTATTACATAGTAAAGTGAGTCCCTTCCTGAGAGGGAAAGAGAGGCATCCTTGGCTTCAACAGTAGTGATCTCTTCCGAATTGGATTTTATAAGGATTTCTGCCTTGTTGTAATAATGATGTCAGCTATATTTGCTCCATGATTATTTTGATACATGATAAAAATATTTAATCCGACAACTCATGTTCTGATCAAAATATTATGGTTTGGTGACTAAAAAATAGCATCGTAACATTTTTGTGATGTCATTGCTAAAATATTTCCATTCTTTGATCATAAATTTCAAAAATATTAAATCATTTTAGTATATATTAGACTATAATGTATTTCTTGATATTTGGTGGTAGAATTGAGAATGAAAAGGATTGAGAATGTGTAGGTCTTCCTTCTTGTACTCAAAATATGTTGGATTTTATTTGACTCAAATTCAAATAAATACATGTTTCCATCAACCGATGATGAGTTGTTTTGGACGTCAATTTGTGAGTCTGTTTTCGCGTTTGATGCCTTTCGACAAACACATGGTGTTTGATGCCTTTCGACGAACACGTGACTGTGCTTATCTCTTCTCGATGGTGAATGATTAGCGTCTGATGACCGACCCAAAAAAGATTAGAACCGGGTGGGTTGCCCAATATTATCCCTCCGACGCTCATGTTAGGGTTGCAGTAGAAAATGGAGTCATGGATAAACAGTAACTATAGGCACTTCATGTAATCACATCAAATATTTAAGTTATGAATTGATTTTCTTTCCTTACTTGCTATTATAATGTAAGGAAATCTTAATCTACTTCCTTGGAAAATAACTATTAAGTATTCCAAATATGATGATATCATATTTGTTAGTATATTAAATGGAAATAATTTATATTAAATAAATACAAAAATTAAAATAAATTTTCCTTAATAGAGGCTCACCTCTTCCTATTTAAAGGGAGGGATTTCTCTCGTTCGTTCCTCACCTAGTCGAGCCTGGCAACGGGAAGAACCAGTTTAAGCATGAGTGCTATTTAGCTGGAGCTAAATTATCAACACCCCTCTTTACAGGTGACCTTCTTGCTGAAAACTGGAAACATTTTTGGCAAATAGGATGGCCGGGTTACATACTGATGTTGGAGTGACGGACTGGCCATGTTGGATAAAGCAGTCGGCCCCAACCCTCGGACGATAGCTTACAGACTTGCGAACCATCAGCTCATCATCTGGAACAAGTGATTGCAGACTCAGACTCTCCATTCTTATTTTATGTGAAGACTAATTAAACATGCGAGGTGGCGACGGAGAGCCTGCTGGTTTGTGTTGGAATTTATGAGGACACAACATCTTCGTCTGTTCAGGAGGAAGACAAATACGAGCCACGACTCTCCTCCACTTTGTGGAGATTACCTATTAAACCTAGTTTCACACGACGCAAAAGAGAAAAGATATTATCATCATATATCTCTGCTCACAGTTCATACTATCAAAATTGAAGTCGGCTGTATCTGTTCTAACAAAAATAAATATCAACTTCATGGTGATAGGGAAGCGACGCAAGAATTACAATTGTGTCAATTTGGTTTCCATAGCCACCGACAAAAGATATGAAGAAACGTTAGCGTTACAAATGCCAATTGGCTTTCATCATCGACGTAAGATATGAAGAGACGTAAGGATAAAAAATGTGCAGGTCTTTTTGTGTTTTGTTGCCTCGGTCTATAATCTTTGATCATGGTGGCATTGATGTTGTAAAGGAGACGCATGTTACAAAAGATATGAAGAGACGTAAGCGTTACAAATGCCAATCGGTTTCCATGCATGGGCGCCATCGACATAAGATAGGAAGAGACGTAAGGATTCAGGTCTTTTTGTGTTTTATTGCCTCTTGTGTCGCTCTCTGTTATTCATGTTTTTTATCTGCCATATCAATTGTTCCATATTTGGTTTGAGTGACTCAATGGCAACAAATCCGAATTGCGATGCCATGGTCCATTTGATGAGACTAGCACAAATCCGGCTTCGCCTGTGGCAGTAACTGTGGGCATTTCAAAGGTCTAAGTTGGTTGACGAAAAACTTGGACGCTCCTCAAGTCCTAATGTGGATTCGAATGTATGCTTCCTGATCAATCTGTACGAAGATGAAGATTAAGGTTGGATGGATTTCTCGACCTGATACTTTTGACACTCAAACCATTTACCTATAAGTAGGGAGTAATCCTAGTGAATAGTCATTGACTTTAATTTCTTCTGATATGGAGGGCTTTTTATAATGGGTTTAACCGATGCTGAGCTGTCACATGTCTGAGTATGTATTGGAACAAATATTATCCCTATCACATAGCATGACCACAAGACGAGTGATTTGAACCATAAGATGCAGCTTTAGCGTCTCTTAAATGGATAATGATATTTTGAATAATATTATTAGCAATCCTAGATACGTTCTGGGTCGATTATGGTTCTTCCAAGGGCATGCACATTCTATCATGGGATTGAGATAAGGATATTCTTTCTAGATATACTAGGTCTTGTGACTGATAACCTTTCTTATTAAATATATACTTCAAGCTCAACAGAGGCTAATATCTTTCCATCATTGATAGTATAGGAGATAAAATGGTTAGACCTAAATATACTGTGATTTATTCTTGGAATATTCAAAATTATTAAGGCAAAGCTGGAATCGGGTTTGTTTCTTCTTGCTCTTGAACGTTACGTTTAAGAGGAGAGTGTTGAACTTGATAGGATAAAGGGTTAGAGTTATCTAATAGAGAAAAAGTAGGAAAGCTTCAATCTTCTATATTTCTCTCAAAAAAAATCTTTACAGAAACTATATATATTTCATGACCTAACATATGGGGTTTATATAGTCCCAAAAATATATTACATTAATTGTATTCAAAATGAATTATTCTCTTTTAAGAATTTTTTCAAGTACCAATAACCAATTTGACTTATCCTTCCATAAATATTTAATCTATTTTTTCCTCTTGATGTAATGAATCTCTCTTATGATGCAATGAACCTTTCTTTTGATAAAATTAATATCTTTATGATACTTGAATAAGTTTAATTCCAACATTCTCTCCCCTTAAACTTATTTTATCTAACATGCCAAATTTCTTTCTAAGTTATTGAAATATTTTAAATTTAAGAGGTTTTATAAGTATATCGGTCACTTGTTCACTTGTCTTGACATGATGTAGCTCCACTTCTTTATTTTTGATATGATCTCTTATAAAATGAAATCTTGTGTCGATATGCTTCGATCTTTTATGATAGATTGGATTCTTAGCTAAAGCAATAGCTAATTTGTTATCAACGTAAATCCTAGTTGACTTCTCGTATGACATATGAAATTCTTGGAGTAATCTTTTTAGCTAGATTGCATGATAAATACTAGAAGAAGTTGTTTTATATTTTGCTTCACAATTTGATAGAGCAACAATCTGTTCCTTTTTTGAAGACCAAGTGAATGAAGCTTCACCAAACTAAAATGCAAATCCAATTGTACTTTTTTTATCATTATAACTTATGGCCCAATCACTGTCACTATATCCGATGAGCTCCAACCTTTTAGATGATGAATAGAACATTCCATACTCAATTGTTTCTTTAATATATCATAAAATTCTTTTAACGATATTTAAATGAGATGTCTTAGAAACATTCATATATTTACTTATTAAACTAACTCCAAATAGTATATTAGGTCAAGTGCATGTCAAATATCTTAAACATCTAACTAGACCTTTATAATAAGTTAGATTAACATATTTACCTTTACCTTCCTTGATTAACTTGGTGTCATATTCAATAGGTGTATCTGTAGGATGACAATCTTCCATAGAAAATTTCTTTAGAACCTCATTTGTATAATTTTCTTATGAGATAAAAATTCCCCTATTGTCTTGTATAACTTTAAAATCGAGGAAATAAGTCATTAAGCCTAAGTTGGTTATATCCATTAGAGTTAGATTTCGTATATATAGCATATTCATGTGGACATTTAAAAAAATTATTTTGAATAAAATAAGCATCTATTCGAGAATTCCATGCTCGTGGGGCTTGTTTAAGCCCATAAAAAGCTCTCTTTAACTTATATATTTTATCTTCTTATTCATAAATAATAAAACTAGGGGTTGTTGAATATATTCTTTTTCTTCAAGAACTTCATTAAAAAATACTTATTTTGCTAGTCATAGGTGCCCAGCAAGCCAATCACGTGAGTGATGGCACGTGTGACTTGACACGGAATCTTTTTGCTTATTATATTTTGGTATTTATCAATTTATATTGATTATTGCATATATGCATGTATATATTGTGATGTCCTTGGATTCGTGCAATGGGAATCGGATCGTGATGAGATCACAATAATAAGACCGATTCACCTTTAAACACATATCCTAAATAATCCCGATCATATCTTTCTTGAGAGGAACATCAACCGGATAGACTGATGTGTTGTATACCCGTCCATATAATGGATGCAGCTGGTCTCATAGCTGCTCGTGTGAGGACACTAAGGATATAGTACAGGTGCTCATTGGAGAATGAGTTCATTAATTGATCCACTTTTGGAATGCTAGATGGTTGATGATGCCATATTGTCAGACAGCAATTCTATAATCCTAGTGGTGTATTTAGTCCTTAGACTTGAGACATCAATGATGTCTTGTATGAGTGCTCCACTCTTTGATATCAGACTTATAGGTTTGGATGTCCCAGATCTAGTACAGTTGGTAATTGGGAGTGACAGTCGACCTTACGAGGGCTATTGAGTGTTGATAGAGGATCATCCACTCTCGACGTCATGAGAGAAATATCCCATGTGTTCTTGCTCAGACAAATCCCTAGCCAGGGTCATTCAGGTTGAGAGAGAAAGAGTTCTCTAGGAGAATCCAATTAGAGCGAGACTCAAGTAGAAACCGTATGGGTGTGGCAGCACCATGCTCGATATACGGTCTCTGAGATATTAGATAGATGAGGGACTATAGGTACACGGTAACTAAGGACAGACAGGTCTAATGGATTGGATTCCCCTGTATCGTTTGGGGACTACGGCGTAGTAGCCTAGTACGTCCGTAGTCGATGAGCCAAGTGAATTATTATAGAGATAATAATTCACTAAGTTAGAAGGAGTTCTGACAGGTATGACTCATGGTCAGCTCGATATTGGGCCTAGAGGGTCACACACATTTGGTAGGCATTGCGATGAGTAGAGGTTCGGATATGAGATATCCGCTAGAGTCCCTATCTTATTGGATATCTAATAAGCCCCTGAATTATTAGATCCCATGGACGAGATCCAATAAGAGCCCATGAGAGATTATTGGATAGAGATCCACTAATCTAACAGGCTTGGGTAATTGGATGCAGATCGAATACCCACTAGGGGAGGATCCATTAGGTTTTGATAGGGGGCCTCTATAAATAAGAGGGATTCAGAGTCTCATAGGTTAGAGCCTTTGCTTGCCTCTCCTATTCTCTTCCCCCTCTCCACCTTAGAGCAGGCCTAGAGTTTTGAGGAACGTCGTCGCAGCCCTGCTGTGTGAATCACCGCTAGAGAGGAGGACGCTTGACCTCCTTCACCCTCTCCTAAAGATCTACAAGGAAACAGAGATATACAATCTCCCTAGGTAACACAATCTACTCTATATGCAGTTTTAAGTTTCGTGGATTTTGCGTATCAATCTTTGCACGACGACGAACATCTCTTTGAGAATAGGGGATTTTGTTTTTCTTGTTCTTTCGCTATACATGTGATGTCGCCCCCAAGTAATCTTACTATTTCCAATCAAGCAACTGGTGCAAATACTTCTTTATGCTCAATCCTATATTGTTGTTTATATCCCTTTGCAACCAATCGGACCATGTATTTCTCCACCTCTCCTTTTGTATTTCTTTTTTTTTTTAAGATCCACTTAACATAGATAGCTTGGTAGTCTTCCGGAAGTGTAGTAAGCTCCTATGTATTATTTTTGTTAATGGAACGAATCTCCTCATTCATAACTTGTCGCTATTTTTCTTCTCTATAAGCTTCTTTGAAAGTTAATGGATCATATCCTACAAAAAGATAAAATAAAGATAGTTCATCATTGTTAGTATCAATTATTCGAGTCACATCATATAGCTCCTAAATTGGTCTTATCTTTCTTATAATCGGACTTCTTGAATCATGTGACCTAGCTGATCTAGGTGATGATTCTGGTCACTTCAATGCTTGCTTGTATTATATCATCTTCTTCTAAAGCTATAGCTTTCTTATATTTCTCATCACATTTCTAGTTTTAAATCTGTTGTTCTTGATATATGATGTAGGAATCTACAATACTCTTGATATCGGATATAGGCATCTACAAAACCCAACCTCACCATCCCTACACTCTATTTAGCATAGCAGCTTCAAGAGCCTTTCTCAAGTTGGCAAGACTGAAAAGAGTGAAAATTGCAAATAGCTAATATAATTTTGTAACACATACCAGCAACTTGCAAATTGCTTTGAACTACTGTTAAGCAAGGATTTCTGTTTTCCATAGATAATACTGGCTTGAGCTTCCCAGGGCTAGTACAGTACACGTTCATTTACAAAGGTTTACATATATTTCGGAATAAAGGATTCGTAGAAGAAGCAAGCATAGTACAATACACATTCATTTACAAAGGTTTACATATATTTCAGAATAAAGGATTCATAGAAGAAGCATGCATCGTCATACAATCAAAGTGGAACAGGATGTACAAGTAACAAAGAGATATGTTCCTTTGTCTTCGTAGAGGAGTTGGTGTATCCATCGATGTACTTATATATATTTTCCATCATTCGTGAAAAATTAACAATCCTTTGAAGTAAAGCAACAGGGAATGCAGTTTGATTGAGGCACTCTTCATTTATATCCTTCCATGCATCATCAACTAGAACTTGGAGCTTCTTACATGCCACATGCACATCTGTTCCATATTCTTTCATGTAGCATTGGACTGTGGAGGCAACATGTTCCCTAGTTTGTTCCAACTGTAAATTTCATGAAAAAAGAGGATTAATGATCTACAAATTGAATTCTAACGGATCCTTTCAGGATTTACATGTTCATTATATTAAAACAAATTGATAGACTATTATCAATAATAAGGTGTAGATGAAAGGAATTTGGGAATCTACAGATGTGGAAGCTTACAAATGGGAGTTTTTTTGTTTGTACTAGATTTCTTAATATAAAATCATTTAAGGAGTTCAGCAAAACTTTGATAATGCAATTGAGTGACACAATAAATGCTTTTGAGGGGATAAATAGAAGGAATATTGAAGACAACTTTGGAGATTTCCTATTAAACCTCAATTATGGTCCATCTCATCTAATTGGAGAATGTATGTTATTTTCTTTTTCTTTTTTTTTGTGTTAGCATATTTCTACTAGGATAGAAATCAGTGCATAATTTACTATGAAAAATGTTTATATGATATAAAACACAGGAGATTATATTATGACCATACCTCATGTGAAGTAATGTCATTCATGATACGACAAATTATTGCAGAAGCTTGGACAATCTTTGGGAAACTAGTAATCCATTGAAATGCCTCCTTAGTTGCTATTTCTCTCATTCCAACGAAAGAAGCACATTCGAGCATAGGATATCCTGAACTGATGAGGGAAACATGTAGATGTTCTTCCAAAGTTGGTACGTAATGTTGATCTCTCCATTTGGATTCCTCAAAATAAGCTTCAGATAATTCTTTCGTCTGTACCCAAGTAAAACAAAACCATTCCTTAATGTTTGTAATGCATGAGTAGCGTCTACAAGTGGGACAATCTAAGTTCAATACTGTCGCATCTGAAATGCTTATTCTTTGTATTGGCCAATAGTGGATTCATTTATTGCTTATGTAATGCTAATTAATAAAAGTGAAAATAAGAAGAACCTTACAATCTCATCACTCACCGCTTCCTTCAGATAGGTTATGCGATATTTCTCATCGGAAGCCAATAAATCTTCAAACTCTTCAAAGTTGTGGATTAGCTTTAGATAATAATCCTTCATGTACTCTGGTAATTGATGAACAACCTTCGCATCCCACCTGCATATGTATTAGTTTCACCATCTTTAGAAAAATAGAACGTAAACATACATGTTATTTTGCTATACACAATAACTAAAACTATTATGCGATATTTTATTTTCTTATGTGATATTATCAGTGGCACCTTTTGTTATCATCTATTAAGCCATGATAGTAAAAGGTAATCTGTCCATCGATATAAGATTTACGGACCTTTGAATTGCCTCAGTTAGTCGTTGACTCTCCTCCAATGTGCTATAGACATCATATATGTCGTCCAGAATTGAAGTAAGGACAATCACCTTGGTCGCTATCACTCGTGCACGAGAATAGTAGGGTTCAAAGTATACCCCCAGCATCCAGAAATAGCATTCCACCAATCTATCTCGAGCAAAACTGAGATTTTTTGAGGAGACTAAATCATTCCACCACCTTCAAGTCGTTCACAAATCAAAACGGCATTACATATCAATTAAAAGTTTGATGGGAGGAGGAACCAAGCTCGGCAATTAGCCTTCACTTGTTTACATTTGCAACTTGATTGTATCTTTTTTTCTTTATGAAAATCCAGAAGAAATATAGCTCCAGGGAATTCAAAAGTGAGGAAGAGCTTACTTGGTAATGTTCTTAAGTTCCTCGCGATGAAGAGATTGCAGCAAATTGAAGTCCAACTTTGCAAGCTCCAGGATGGCATCATCTCGTGTGGCATCCTCTTGGTATATAGATATGTATTCTCTTGCCAAGAGCCTTCTCATTCTTCTACAGAGAGGTGTCTCGAGGTCAAGAGACACTTGCGTTGTTAATGGTGGTTTAAGATCAGCTAATGCAGACACTAGGTAATTCCTCGTAAAAGAGATGGCTTCATCAAGAATGATCTCCCCATGAGTCCCAAGATAGGCTGCGTTGTACAAGCTTAACAGTCCTTTCACATCACTCCCCAAGGTAGACATGAAACTCCCTCCCTCATCTTTGAACTTGTTAAAGACAACTACAGAAATACATAAGATTTTCTGTTTTGAGAAAAAAAACATACAGTCATATTATCAAATTTATTTACTGTTTTAAGTGATTACGCGATAATCAATACAATGACTTTTGTGTGTGACTTTTATGTCTATTTTACCGGAGAAAATATTTTTGGTACTGCCAACGTCTATGAGTGAATTAAAAAAAAGATGATTAAAGAAGATCGTATTGTTTTGAATTACACATACAAATACTGCTTGGGGACAAATAATATCCTTGCTGTTAATATCCGCATCATGGATTTGACTTAATGCGTCGCTTATTCCCGTTTGAAAGTGATAATCCAATCCAAGTAGTATGATTGAACATGCTCTTTACTTGCCCCCTCAGCTCTTCAGCTCTCTATTTCATCCTTTCATCACACCTCATCAATGAATATATATATATATATATATATATATATATATATATATATATATGCGCATGTACACATGCATACACATACTCATAAAAACATAGCAAAAGTATTATCTAAGATATTCTATAGCCAGACATATATTTTGGCCATAGAATCGTAATATGATTAAATCAGAATATTATTAAGATATTAGCCATTCTACTTTAATACCATTTTAGAAAACATAACAAGTACTAATATAAAATTTTATATACCACACATCTCATTGAATTTAAATCTCAGATATAGAGATTTGGTTTTCTTTACTACAAAGAGAAAGGATGTACGATGGCATCTAATATTCTGTATTACAAAATAAAACAATTATATTAATTTCTCATAATTATTTTTTTCTATGATTGCATTAGTTGGATCATGTAGATCTACATGTTAATTGAAAGTGATTCATTGTACGATTGTCCTCTGGATTGGTTGGACAACGTGTTGGGATTGTCAAGGAAGATAGTAGCTAATTTGATCTTGATTTCTTTTATCTCTAATGACAATGCATGTATAATTACATCAATGTAATATCCTTTCTCTAACTATCACATCAATCTAATTTCTATAGAAGAAAATAAAAAAATATTATAAGCCTTCCCATCAGCCACATTGCTTGCATGATTCAATTAATCTATGTCCCCATCAGCTGATCAGCTCTACATAGCTGAGTGTGATTCATTGGACGTGTTGTCCAACATTTGTACTAGATTTCTTAATATAGTATGATTTAAGGAGTTCAGCAAAACTTTGATAATGCAATTGAGTGACACATGAAATGCTTTTGAGGTGATAAATAGAAGGAATATTGAAGACAACCTTTAGAGATTATCTATTAAATTTCATTTATGTTCCATCTCATATAATGGAAGAAGGTATGCTATTTTTTTTTATGTTATCATATTTCTACTATGAGAGAAATCAATGCAAAATTTAGTATGAAAAATGTTTATATGATAGAAAATACAGGAGATTATATTATGACCATACCTCATGTGATGTAATGTCATTCATGATATGACCAATTATTGCAGCAGCTTGGACAATCTTTGGGAAACTAGTAATCCACTCAAATGCCTCCTTAGTTGCTATTTCTCCCATTCCAACAAAAGAAGCACATTCGAGTATAGGATATGTTGAACTTACGAGGGAAATAGGTAGATATTTTTTCAAAGTTGGCACGCAATGTTGAGCACTCCATTTGGATTTCTCAAAATAATCTTCAGATAAATCTTTCATCTGTACCCAGTAAAACAAAACCATTCCTTAATGTTTGTAATTTATAAGTAGTGTCTATGAGTAGGACAATCTAAGTTCGATACTGTCACATTTGAAAAGTGAAAATAAGAAGAATAAGAAGAATATTATAATCTCATCACTCATCGCTTCCTTTAGATAGGTTATGCGATATTTTTCACTAGAAGTCAATAAATCTTCAAACTCTTCAAAGGTGTGGATTAGATTTAGATAATAATCCTTCATGTACTCTAGTAATTGATGAACAACCTTCGCGTCCCACCTGTATTAGTTTCACCGTCTTTAGAAAAACATAACATAAACATAGATGTTGTTATTTTGCTATACACGACGAGTAAAACTATTATGCGATATTTTATTTTCTTATGTGATATTATAAGTGGCACCTTTTGTTATCATATGATGAGCCATGATAGTAAAAGTTAATCTGTCCATCGATATGAGATTTGCGAACCTTTGAATTACCTTAGTGAGTTGTTGACTCTCCTCCAATGTGCTATAGACATCGTATATGTCATCCAGAATTGAAATAAGGGCAATCACCTTGGTCGTTATCACTGGTGCTCGAGAATAGTAAAGTTCAAAGAATACCCCCAGGATCCAGAAGTAGCATTCCACCAATCTATCTCGAGCAAAATTGAGATTTTTTGAGGGAGCTAAATCATTCCACCACCTTCAAGTCATTCACAAATCAAAGTATACTCCCATGGCAACAGCATGTTCACTTTGTGGAGGCTATGCTCCTCCTTGTCATCCATCAATCGTCTGTCAGTTTCCTGTAATGAAAAATGGCTGCAATCTATAGGGTCAAGTTCTTTCGTAGGGAGTCTCAGGTTGTATTCCTCGTGATGGTCCATGAATAGTAGCCCCATCAGTCTCCATGAAACTGATAGTAGCCCCATCAATCTCCATGAAACTGTGACGGATACATGGGAGGGGATCGGATTGAGCGAGTTTATGGTTGTGTTCCTCCTACTGGTCCATTAATAATGATTTAACTTCCTATAAAGAAAGAAATCTATCACATTATATAACTCGATTGTGATTTAGCAATGGGATAAATTGAATTTTAATAAAAAAAAATATGCACTCAAATCTAATTTGAATATTCAAATAATAATTAGTTAGACTTAAATAAAAAAAAAGACTCTCATGGGATCATTTTCCTGACATAAATCTTAGACTCAAACTTAAATAAGCTTAAATTATACTTAACATATTTAAATAAAAGAAAACATGTTGGAATTTAACTTGAAGATCAGATTTGGATTTTACTTAATATAGAAAAATTGTACTCAAAACATGTTGGATTTTACTTGACTCAAATTCAAATAAATACATGTTTCCATCAACCAACGACGAGTTGTTTTCGGCGTCAGGTCTTTGTGAGTCTGTTTTTCTATTTGACGCCTTTCGGCGAACACGTGGCTGTGCTTATCTCTTCGCTGTGGTGGATAATCAGCTCCGGGAGTTCATTACGGTGGGTGACCTGTAACTGCAGCCTCAAATGGGACGTATATTTGGACTTAATGTCAGCTACAGCTACAGATACAGTTTTGATTTTGGTTTTCGAAAAAGGGAATGCATTAGCACTTAAGAAAGAGTGTTGCGGCTGCTAGGCAAGGCTGTCGCATCAGCCTTCCCAAACATAAAGATGATTGTGAGCAGTAGTGTTCAGTTGTGTGGGGATGAAGCTGAACTCCACAACCTTCAGCCTCATACGAAGAGTAGCATTATTAAAGACTGCAGAATCCATATCTTGCTTAAGCCCTCCTACAGTATTGTGTGCTTTAATTGCAGCACAGTCAACAGCTCTGACCGATCTGTTGGTAGGTGACTATCAACTTAAGAGTATTCCAGATATTAAACATATATATATTATTAAAAAATTCTAGAAATAAAAGATTCTTTTTGACAAAAGTTAAAAAAGAAAAACTTCTTTCCAAAATCTATCCAATTATGCTTAAATGAATAGGCAAAAACAACATGTTGGCGGATTTTCTTAATATACATTAGAAGAAAATTATTGGAATTCATATCTATGATGGGATCTCCAAATATTAAAGACTGCTTATGGAATGTTCCGAACCCCACGGACATGATGGGACGTCTCGTGCCACAATCTATTTCATGGAGAGCTTTTCCATCAGTCGGCCGATGAGTCTGTCCTCGTGTTTCAAGCCTTCCGGCGAACATGTGGCTGTGCTTATTCCCTTCTCTGTGGTGGATGATCAGCTCCACGACTTGGAAGTTATCTGGCCTCACATGAGATGCATTAGCACCTAAGAAAGTGAGTTCCAGCTGCTAGGCAGGGCTGTTGCAACGGCGTTCCAAAAGGAAGAGTACCTCGTGAGTTCTCCCCAAACAAATGCAAGATGGTGATTGTTAGGGATGAAGCTGAACTTAACAACCTTCAGCTTGGTACAAAGGATAGCAATGTAAAAGACAATGCCATCTAGGAATCAGGGAGTGTATATATTGCTGTTTACGTAGGTGACGATGTTAGCAGAAGCATATTTAGGGCTTTAAGAATTGCTAATCCTTCCATTATTACAGCGTCTTGTGCTTTAATTGTATACAATAAATTTCTCTCATCTATCGGCACTCCTTTTTTTTTCAAACAAAAATATCATTCGGTATTGAAAATAAGAATAAACATATTATAAGAGTTTCAAGACATGTTGTATTTAAAAGAAGAGGACATGTGAGGATGCCGGAGTAAGAAAATGATTAAAATAGAATATTATGATGTAATTAAAAGAATTTTTTTAATAAAAAAATAAAATAATATTAAACAAGAGGTTAGTCATAATTATATGACTTAATGATAACTATTTTGTTAGGATCAAGTTGGCACCAAGAGGGGGGGGTAAGTTAGTGCTATCATAAAAATTGATTCGATTCAAAACTTTTGACTTGATTAAAACCTATCGAAAAAGAAAAGATATTGAAAGTGTGCTTGAGTTAGAATAAGAGTGATAAGCAATTAAGGCAGAAAACAATAGTAATGAAGAGCAATAAGAAAGTGCACACTAATTTTATAGTGGTTCAGTCATCGTGACCTATGTCCACTCCCGATTCCTCCTCTGTTAAGGCCGCCGTCATTCACTAACGGTCTTCCTTTAATAGATGTAAACCAACCACCCTCTTACAACTCTTTCTCATTTTTACAGGTTTAGGAGATAATTTTTTACAAACCTCATACCTCTCTTAGATTGATAACAAAGCTAAAAAAGGAGGAGGAGGATACTTAGTACTTTTACAACACTTTCACACCCCAAAATGTCAAGACTTTAGTTCACACTTTCGTGCACTTGGGGGGGGGGGGGGATGTGTTGAATAGCTTACGTAAAAATGTCGTGCACTTGGGGGGGGGGGGGGGATGTGTTGAATAGCTTACGTAAAAATGTCAATTTGAAAAACTCGTTAAATGAAAAATGATATTGGAAATATGTTTAAACTTGAAAGCATTTATAAGCATAGTAAATAAGTGAGCAAGTAAATCTGTTAGCAATTATAAATAAAAAGCATACAAGAAATTACAAATCAATTTATAGTGGTTCAGTCATCGTAACCTACGTCCACCCGATTCCTCTTCCGTCAAGGCCATCGGCACCCACTAACGGTCTTCCTTCAATGGACAAAGACCAACTATCCTCTTACAACTCTTTTTCTTTTTCACAAGTTTAAGAGACAACTCTTACAAGCCTCACACTTCTCTTGAATGATCATAAGATTAGAAAGGGAGGAAGAGGACACTTAGCACTTTTACAATACTTTCACACCTTAAAAATCTTTCCCCTTTTTACTTAATTCTTGCTTCTCAATGCAGGAATAGTTGGGGTATTTATAGACCCCAAATGACTTAAAAAATAAAGCCAAAAAATATCTTATCTTGGGTTTCTCGAGTTCTGGTGGTACTATTGCCTACAGCACTAACACTAGGTGGTACCACCGCTTAGTCTAACAATATTACCGCCTAACATAGTTTGGGAGATTGTGTCTGGACGGTACCATCACCCAGTCTAATGGTACCACTTTTTGACACAATCTTGAAGACTGTGTTTGGGCAGTATCACCGTCATACCTTGCTACAGGACATTGAATGAGCCTTTCTCTTGGCCCAAAACAGCCCTGATTTAGGCTCAATTGGCCCCTAATCAAGTTAGTATGGTTACACCTAAAACCAACTCAACTAGACCTCTAAATTACTTTGATCTAGATAAATTATTACAAGTAAGAATACTAAGTTGTCCGGCATGTCATTGGTTCATCCGATGTTTCGTCTGAAATTTCGGCACATTGTCCTCTATTGTGGTGTATTACCCAATTGACATATTGACCTCACAACACCCAATTTCCTTAGTACAATGTCTGATCCTTCTAGCTTGATGCTCGAACTCATGACACGAAGCCTTCTACCGACATGTCGACCTTCCTCCGATCCGACATCCAATCTTCTGACATGTTCCATTCCGGCCCAACTTGATTCTTCCTGCTTTAATCAAATTATCTCTCCATGATTGAAGCTAGTCCTACATCACTCAAAATGCACATTATATTATAACTTTATCAATTGGTTTTATCATAAGAATTCATGATTCAACACTTTTATGCAGAAAGGTGTGGGGTATTTATAGGCCCCAATGGTTCAAAAATAAAGCCAAAAAGTATCTCATCCTAGCTTTCTGGGGTACTAGTGGTACCACTATCATTATTGGGCAGTACCATTGCCCAATCTAGGTGGTACGATTGCTTGACAAAGCCTCGGAGATCGGGCTCAAGTGGTACCATCGCTTGGCAGCATTAATTGTTGACAGTACCACCACCCAGACCACCTGAGAGGCTGAGCCTCAAGCGGTACCACTGCCCAATCTGAGCGGTACCATTGCCTAGTCTAAGTGGTGCTTTCGCTTGACGTGGCTCCAAGTGGCCGAATGGGCCATCCAACCAGCCCAATTCAACCTTATTAAGGGCCTAGTTGGCCCCTATTTTAGTTAGTATGATTTCTCCCAAAAATAACTCAATTTTAGGTCCTAACTATGATAGTTAAGGCTAAAACAATTAAAATACAAGCAACCTAATTTGTTTGGCACATCAATTGTTTAGCCGAACTTATAAGCATAGTAAATAAGTGAGTAAGTAAATCAGTTAGCAATTATAAATGAAAAGCATAAATAAAATTACAAACCAATTTATAGTGGTTCGGTCATCGTGACCTACGTCCACCCGATTCCTCTTATGTCAAGACCATCGACACCCACTAACGGTCTTCCTTCAATGGGCGAAGATAAACTACACTCTTACAACTCTTTTTCTTTTTCACAAGTTTAAGAGGTAACCCTTACAAGCCTCACACTTCTCTTGAATGATCATAAGATAAGAAAGGGAGGAGGAGTACACTTAGCACTTTTACAATACTTTCACACCTTAAAAATCTTTCCCCTTTCTGCTTAATTCTTGCTTCTCCATGCAGGAATAGTTGGGGTATTTATAGACCCCAAATGACTTAAAAAATAAAGCAAAAAAATGTCTTATCTTAGGTTTCTCGAGTCCTGGTGATACTACCGCCTGCAGCACTAACATTGGTGTTGGGAAATCATTGGGGGCGACATCATATGCGCAGCAGAAGAACAAGAAAACAAAATCCCCGATTCCCAAAAAGATGTTCGTCATCGTGCGAAGATTGGTGCGCAAAAAATCCGCAAAACACAAAACTGCGTATAGAGATTGTGTTACCTAGGGAGATCGTATATCCCTGTTTTCTTGCAGATCCTTAGGAGAGGGTGAAGGAGGTCAAGCGTCCTCCTCTCTAGCGGTGATCCACACAGCAGGGTTGCGACGACGCTCCTCAAAACTCCAGGCCTACTCTGAGGTGGAGAGGGAGAGGAGAATAGGAAAGGCAAGCAAAGACTCTAGCCTATGAGGCTGTGAATCCCTCCTATTTATAGAGATCCCGTGTCAAACCCTAATGGGTCCTTCCCTAGTGGGTATTGGATCTACATCCAATAAGACAAGGGCTCCGTCGGATATCTCATATCCGAACCTCTACTCATCGCAATGCCTACCATATGTGTGTGACCCTCTAGGCCCAATATCGAGCTGGCCGTGAGTCATACCTGTCAGAACTCCTTCTAACTCAGTGAATTATTATCTCTGTAATAATTCACTCGACTCATCGACTACGAACGTACTAGGCCACTACGCCGTAGTCCCCAGACGATACAGGGGAATCCAATCCATTGGACCTGTCTGTCCTCAGTTACCATGTACCTATAGTCCCTCATCCATCTAATATCCCAGAGACCGTATATCGAGCATGGTGCTGTCAGACCCATACGGTTTCTACTCGAGTCTCGCTCTAATCGGATTCTCCCGGAGAACTCTTTCTCTCTCAACCCGAATGACCCTGGCCAGGGATTTGTCTGAGCAAGAACACATGGGATATTC
Source organism: Musa acuminata AAA Group (assembly GCF_036884655.1). Classification (NCBI taxonomy): domain Eukaryota; kingdom Viridiplantae; phylum Streptophyta; class Magnoliopsida; order Zingiberales; family Musaceae; genus Musa; species Musa acuminata. The sequence continues at coordinate 31,465,871 of NC_088344.1, read as the reverse complement.
CTCTCATGACGCCGAGAGTGGATGATCCTCTATCGACACTCAATAGCCCTCGTAAGGTCGACTACCACTCCCAATGACCAGCTGTACTAGATCTGGGGACAGCCAAACCTATAAGTCTGGTATCAAAGAGTGGAGCACTCATACAGGACATCCTTGGTGTCTCAAGTCTAAGGACCAGATACACCACTAGGACTACGGAATCGCTGTCTGACAATAAAGCATCATCAACCATCCAGCATTCCGTAAGCGGATCAATCAGTGAACTCATTCTCTAATGAGCACCTGTACTGTATCCCTAGTGTCTCTACACGAGCTGCTATGAGACCAGCTGCATCCATCATATGGACGGGTATATAGCACACCAGTCTATCCGGTTATCACGATGTCCCTCTCGAGTAACCTATGACCGGGATTATTTAGGATATGTGTTTAAAGGTGAATCGATCTCATTATCGTGATCTCATCACGATCTGATTCCCATTGCACAAATCCAAGGACATCACAATATATATATGCATTTATGCAATAGTTATAAAGTGATATACGCCAAAATATAATAAGCAAAAAGATTCTGTATCAAGTCACACGTGCCATCACTCACGTGATTGGCTTGCTGGGCACCTATGACTAGCAATCTCCCACTTGACCTAAAGCCAATCACTTATGTGTCTGATCCCTATCAGACTTCTGTGATGCTCAAAGACAATCTGAGACAACGGCTTTGTCAGTAGATCTGCAATGTTATCTTCGGATGGAACTCTTTCCACTACTACATCTCCTCGGGTTACGATCTCTCTTATAAGCTGGAACCTCCTCAGAACACTTCTGATGAGACCCGGGTTCCCTTATTTGAGTAATCACCCCATAGTTGTCGTAATATAAGGAAGTTGACTTGTCGCTTTCTGTATCGACTCCCAAATCTGTGATGAACTTCTTCACCCAGACTCCCTCCTTTGCTGCATCTAATGCAGCAATGTACTCCGCCTCTGTGGTCGAGTCAGCAGTGGTATTTTGTTTGGAACTCTTCCAGCACACTGCTCCTCCATTCAAGGTGTACACATACCCTGAATTCGACTTGCTATCATCGACATCAGACTGAAAACTTGAGTCAGTGAAGCCTTCAACCTTAAGGCTATTACCTCCATATACTAGTAAAAGATCCTTAGTCCTTCTCAAGTACTTAAGGATACACTTTACTGCTTTCCAGTGCTCCAAGCCTGGATCCGCCTGATACCTGCTCGTGACACTCAGAGCATGCGCTATATCAGGCCTAGTACATAGCATGGCATACATGATATACCATATTGCTGAGGCATAAGGTATCATATCCATGTTCGCCCTTTCTTATAATTTTCAATGCCAAACATTTTGACAATGGTTTCTATGTACCTGGACTGGGACAAGCCAAGCATCCTCTTGGATCTATCTCTATAGATTCTGATCCCCAAGATATAGGATGCTTCCCCTAAGTCCTTCATGGAGAAGTGTCTAGATAACCAAGTCTTTACTGTGGACAGCATTCCTTCGTCATTCCCAATGATCAGGATGTCATTCACATATAACACCAAAAAGGTGATAGCGCTCCCACTTACCTTTCTGTATACACAAGGCTCATCTTCGTTCTTAACGAAGTCATAAGATCTGATTGACTCATCAAATCTTATGTTCCAACTTCGGGAAGCTTGCTTTAGTCCATAAATGGATCTAAGCAACCTACACACTTTATCTGAGCAGTTCTTGGACACGAATCCCTCAGGTTGCATCATATACACCTACTCCTCGAGGTTCCCATTGAGGAATGCGGTTTTCACATCCATCTGCTAGATCTCATAATCATAGTGTGCTGCAATAGCCAATAGAATTCTGATGGATTTTAGCATTGCTACGGGTGAGAAGGTTTCGTCGTAGTCAACACATTGTCTTTGACGATACCCTTTAGCCACTAGCCTTGCTTTATAGGTCTCTACCTTTCCATCTACTCCGATCTTTTTCTTAAAGATCCATTTGCAACCGATGGGTACAATACCTTCGGGCGCATCAACTAGGTTCCAAACCTTATTGGAGTACATAGAATCCATCTCAGAATTCATGGCTTCTTGCCACTTCCCGGAGTCTATACTCTTAATAGCCTCCTCGTAGGTCTGAGGATCAATATCCTCAGCATCCTCTCCTCTAATATGTCCCACATATCTCTCAGGAGGATGAGATACTCTATCAGACCTGCGTAAAGTTGAAACTTGTGTATTAGGTACCTGAACAGACTCGGGCTGTAGAGTGGTGCTTGAGCTTGGTTCTCTAACATCGCTCAACTCTATCATTCTCCCACTGTCTCCGCCAAGAATGTGTTCCTTCTCAAGGAACACTGCTCTCTTAGCTACAAAGACCTTTTTGTCCTCGGGATGATAGAAGTAATACCCACAAGTTTCCTTGGGGTATCCCATAAATATGCATCGCTCTGTCCTTGATTCTAACTTATTGGGGTTGTGTCTTTTAACGTGGGCAGGGCAGCCCCAAATCTTAACAACCTTAAGATCAGGCTTCTTCCCTTTCCATATCTCATATGGTGTAGACACTACCGACTTAGTTGGAACTCTGTTCAGAAGGTAAGCTGCGGTTTCTAAGGCATATCCCCAGAATGAGATGGGTAGGTCAGCGAAACTCATCATGGACCATACCATATCTAATAACGTACGATTTCTCCTTTCAGAGACACCATTGAGCTGAGGTGTGTAAGGAGGTGTCCATTGGGATAATATCCCATGGTCCTTGAGGAACTGAGTAAACTCTGTACTTAAGTACTCACCTCCTCGTTCTGATCGAAGAGTTTTGATACTCTTTCCAGTCTGGTTCTCCACCTCATTCTTATACTCTCTGAATTTCTCAAAGGCCTCGGACTTGTACTTCATTAAGTACACATATCCATACCTTGAGAAATCATCAGTAAATGTAATGAAGTAGGAGTAACCTCCAATGGCATGAGTTGACATGGGTCCACATACATCACTATGTATGAGTTCCAACAACTCAGTGGCTCTCTCTCCAGTTCCACTAAATGGAGAGTTGGTCAATTTTCCATGAATGCAAGGCTCACAAGTTGCATAAGACATATAGTCGAATGGATCTAGATATCCATCATTTAGCAACTTTTGAATCCTTTTTTCATGGATGTGACCTAGCCTACAATGCCACAGGTATGCACTGTTCAACTCATCTCGTTTCCTTTTAGACACATTTACATTCATGATATGTGGAGTAGTGTCTAACATAAATAAACCATTATGCAATGTTCCTTTCGTGATGATCTTATCATCTAATAATATTGAACAACCATTGTTCTCAAAAACAAATTTATATCCACTAACTGTTAAACATGAAATGGAGATAATGTTTTTGATAATAGAAGGAACAAAATAACATGCATCTAATGCATTAAAAGCTCCACTAAGCAGATGTAAGGCGACCTCGCCAACAGCTACTACAGCAACTTTTGCTCCATTACCCATCTTGAGGTCCATCTCGCCTCTCTCAAGTCTCCTAGGCCTTGCCAGAACCTGCAACGAATTGCATATATGATAAGCACTACCGGTATCCAATACCCATGTGTTATCATAAGATTCTGACAAATGGAGACTGATCATGAATGTACCTGAAGCTTCATCAAGCTTTTGTTTCGCCCTTTCTGCAAGGTACTCTTTGTAGTTTCTCTTCCAGTGCCCATCTTTACCACAGTGGAAGCACTGGCCTTTGTCCTTTGTTGGGTCTTTCTTAGCAACCTTTGCTTTACCTTGTTTGCCCTTGCCCTTTCCCTTCTTAAGGGACCTTTCTGCTTTCCTTTTCTTTCTGGTCTCACCAGTGTAGAGAACTGGTTTCTCTTTCTTAATAGTACTCTCTGCCTCCCTCAACATATTGAGGAGCTCTGGGAGAGTCACCTCAAGCTTGTTCATATTAAAATTCATTATGAACTGTGAAAAGGAATCTGGTAGGGACTGAAACACAATGTCCACACACAAGTTATCCTCTAGGACCATTCCTAGACCTGTGAGTTTCTCTATCCACTCAATCATCTTTAGGACATGGTTCTGAACCGGTGTCCCCTCAGTCATCCTAGTGCGGAAAATGCTCTTGGATATCTCATATCGTTGAGTCCTTCCCTGTTCCTCAAACAATTTGCGGACATGTAGGAGAATGAATCTGACATCCATCTTTTCATGTTGTCTCTGTAACTCTGGAGTCATAGAGCCCAACATATAGCACTGAGCAAGAGTGGAGTCATCAATGTACTTCACGTAGCGAGCGATCTCATCCTCGCTTGCCCCTTCTTCGGGCGTAGGCATCACTGTATCAAGGACGTACACGATTTTCTCCGCTGTGAGAACAATTCTCAAGTTACGGAGCCAATCCGTATAATTTGGACCAGTGAGGCGGTTGACATCAAGTATGCCACGTAAGGGATTTGAAAGCGACATTTTCTGAAAATAAAGATGTAGCAGAAATGAATAACATGCAGATTTTGCAAGAAATAAACTATCAAGATATGGACTTCTATCTTAATATGCTCCCACTATTTTACTATCGAGTCACGCGACACCCTCAGCACGTGAAACGGAAGTCTCCGGCAGACTTCTAGTGGGGATCGGGATCCAATCAGCATCTTAGTGTAACCTCGAGGGACTCGACCAATCACACTAAGCCTAAAAGGTAGGCAACTCTTGCCGATCACAACTCCTTGTGATTCCCGTCCTGTTCGGCCTCCGAATCACCATGGCCTCGAGGGACTCGACCAACCATGATGCTCGGTTAAGTCAACACCTTCGTTACAAGATGAGTCTGATTTGATGATATATCCTCGAGGGACTCGACCAAGCATACCATGCCCTCAGGTCACCGGTGACATCTCTATGTCGTAAGCAAGATAGCGAATCGCGATATAGGTGAGTCTCGAGGGACTCGACCAACTCATCCTACACCGGGAATCGGTTCCTACTCATAACGATGGAAGGCCACGTGGGTCAATCTAATTGCCTCACGTTTACCGACTTAATATTATCGAGAGATGTTTCTATAATTTGGTCTCCTAATATGACATGTCACACATATACATATTTAATATATATCTACATCGCATGCAAATATATATACATATCTAGTATGTGTATAAGCAATCACATCAGATGATCATGGACCACAACCTAATATGATTAGGCCCGAGCCAGTAGGCCTAATCACTCACATCAAGATCTATGTGTGCAACGGTGCATCTCCATGCCCTATGATCGTCCATCTCGTCCTCGTTGGTTCCGTCGACATCTTGATGCATCTCCATGCATCACGATCGTCCGTCTCGTGGGTCCCGCTATCGCATCCATGCTCCCGCTGCGCCTCCTCATGTGATTACAACTTAATCATAAGCACGCAGGCCCGACAATAAACGAGAAATATAATGGAGGCTCGCAGACCTCAATAATAATAATCACAAGTACACACATCACACGGTCCATGATCATCCGTCCACACATCATACATCACATGTATAAATAATCATCATCATGTAGGACTACTAGATAATAATAAAAATAATAATCAACTAAACTTTTTAATTAATTAATATTTTTCTGAAATCAGGGACATGTAGGGAATTTCTCAATTCCTTAGGGTATTTTCATAATTTGGACAAAAGACAGAAACTGGAATTTCTCAAATTCCGAGAGGCAAAATTGTCTTTTTCCCAGAAAACCCTAATGCCCTTTCCCCTTTTCGCTGCTGCCGCCGCCGCCACCCTGCCGGCGGCGGCCTGTGCGGCGGGGCGAGGGCATTGCCCTCGCCTGCAGGCGGCACGCCCGCTGGCGGCGCTGCCGCTGCGGGTGGGCGCCCCCTTCGGGCGCCGCTGCCTCCGCAGGGGGTGCTGTCCCGCCAGGCGGCCGCCCCTGTGGGGGGGGTTTCGCCCGCGGGAGCAGCGGCGGCAAGCGCCGCTGCCCTGCGGCGGTAGGCGCTGCTTCCTTGCGGCGGCTCGCGCCGCTACCCTACGGCGCCTCTGCCCGTGGGCTGCCTGCCCCGCCGGCAGCAAGCCTGCTGCAAGCAGACCGTCGGCCGGCTGCTGTAGGCACAACGCTTGCGCATGCGCCGGCACTGCGGCTGCGGCTGCTCACCTTCGGCTGCGCTGTACGCACGCAGATCGAGGGCAGCAACTGTTGCTGCCCTTCCTCGCTTTTGCGTCAACAATTTTGACGTCAAAATTCTTCCTAAACACAATACACGCAGTTCAAAACCAATCATTTGCACGAACAACCTGGCTCTGATACCACTGTTGGGAAATCATTGGGGGCGACATCATATGCGCAGCGGAAGAACAAGAAAACAAAATCCCCGATTCCCAAAAAGATGTTCGTCGTCGTGCGAAGATTGGTGCGCAAAAAATTCGCAAAACACAAAATTGCGTATAGAGATTGTGTTACCTAGGGAGATCGTATATCCCTGTTTTCTTGCAGATCCTTAGGAGAGGGTGAAGGAGGTCAAGCGTCCTCCTCTCTAGCGGTGATCCACACAGCAGGGTTGCGACGACGCTCCTCAAAACTCCAGGCCTACTCTGAGGTGGAGAGGGAGAGGAGAATAGGAAAGGCAAGCAAAGACTCTAGCCTACGAGTCTGTGAATCCCTCCTATTTATAGAGATCCCGTGTCAAACCCTAATGGGTCCTTCCCTAGTGGGTATTGGATCTGCATCCAATAAGACACGGGCTCCGTCGGATATCTCATATCCGAATCTCTACTCATCGCAATGCCTACCATATGTGTGTGACCCTCTAGGCCCAATATCGAGTTGGCCGTGAGTCATACCTGTCAAAACTCCTTCTAACTCAGTGAATTATTATCTCTGTAATAATTCACTCGACTCATCGACTACGAACGTACTAGGCCACTACGCCGTAGTCCCCAAACGATACAGGGGAATCCAATCCATTGGACCTGTCTGTCCTCAGTTACCATGTACCTATAGTCCCTCATCCATCTAATATCCCAGAGACCGTATATCGAGCATGGTGCTGTCAGACCCATACGGTTTCTACTCGAGTCTCGCTCTAATCGGATTCTCCCGGAGAACTCTTTCTCTCTCAACCCGAATGACCCTGGCCAGGGATTTGTCTGAGCAAGAACACATGGGATATTCCTCTCATGACGCCGAGAGTGGATGATCCTCTATCGACACTCAATAGCCCTCGTAAAGTCGACTACCACTCCCAATGACCAGCTGTACTAGATCTGGGGACAGCCAAACCTATAAGTCTGGTATCAAAGAGTGGAGCACTCATACAGGACATCCTTGGTGTCTCAAGTCTAAGGACCAGATACACCACTAGGACTACGGAATCACTATCTGACAATAAGGCATCATCAACCATCCAGCATTCCGTAAGCGGATCAATCAGTGAACTCATTCTCCAATGAGCACCTGTACTGTATCCCTAGTGTCCCTACACGAGCAGCTATGAGACCAGCTGCATCCATCATATGGACAGGTATATAGTACACCAGTCTATCCGGTTATCACGATATCCCTCTCGAGTAACCTATGATCGGGATTATTTAGGATATGTGTTTAAAGGTGAATCGATCTCATTATCGTGATCTCATCACAATCCGATTCCCATTGCACAAATCCAAGGACATCACAATATATATATGCATTTATGCAATAGTTATAAAGTGATATACGCCAAAATATAATAAGCAAAAAGATTTTGTATCAAGTCACACGTGCCATCACTCGCGTGATTGGCTTGCTGGGCACCTATGACTAGCAATTAGATGGTACCATTGCTTAGTCTAACAATACTACCACCTAACACAGTTTGGGAGACTATGTCTGGGTGGTAACATCACCAAGTCTGATGGTACCACTTTTTGACACAGTCTTGAAGACTATGTTTGGGTGGTATCACCATCAGACTTTGCTATAGGATACTAAATGAGCCTTTCTCTTGGCCCAAAATAGCCCTGATTCAGGCTCAATTGGCCCTTAATCAAGTTGGCATAGTTACACCTAAAACCAACTCAACTAGACCTCTAAATTGCTTTGATCTAGATAAATTATTATACGTAAGAATACTAAGTTATCCAGCATGTCATTGGTTCATCCGACGTTTCGTATGAACATTCGGCACATTGTCCTCTATTGTGGCATATTGCCCAATTAACATATTGACCTCACAACACCCAATTTCTTTAGCGCAATGTTCGATCCTTCTAGCTTGATGCCCGAACTCATGACACGAAGCCTTCTACTGATATGTCGACCTTCCTCCGGTCCAACATCCAATCTTCTAACATGTTCCATTCTGGCCCAACTTGATTCTTCCTACTTTAATCAAATTGTCTCTCCATGATTGAAGCTAGTCCTGCATCACTCAAAATGCATATTAGATTATAACTTTATCGATTGGTTTCATCATAATAATTCGTGATTCAACACTTTTATGCAAAAAGGAGTGGGGTATTTATAGGCCCCAATGGCTTTAAAAATAAAACAAAAGAGTATCTCATCCCGGGTTTCTGGGGTACTAGTGGTACCACTATCATTATTGGGTAGTACTATTGCCCAATCTAGGTGGTACGATTACTTGACAGAGCCTCAGAGACCGGGCTCAAGCAGTACAACCACCTGGCAGCATTAACTTTTGACAGTACCACCGCCTGGATCACCTAAGAGGCTGAGCCTCAAGCGGTACCACCACCCAATCTAGGTAGTACCATTGCCTAGTCTGGGTGGTGCCATCGCTTGACGTGACTCCAAGTGGCTGAATGGGCCATCCAACTGGCCCAATTCAATCTTGTCAAAGGCCTAGTTGGCCTCTATTTGAGTTAGTATGATTTCTCCCAAAAATAACTCAATTTTAGGTCCTAACTATGATAGTTAAGGCTAAAACAATTAAAATACAAGCAACCTAATTTGTTTGGCACATCAATTGTTTAGTCGAACTTTCGATGAACTTTCGATGAACTCCTAATGAACTTCCGGCAGCTTACACTGCATCATCCGATCCTTCGGTGTATCTCCCGATTCATCCAGCCCGATGGCCCGATAATGGACTCTGGCCTAACTTTGATTCTTCTTTAATCATTTTTGTCTTTCTTACGATCATAGTTAGTCCTGCATCACTTATCTTAACACATGTATTAGATCATTAATTCACCAATTGATTTCATCATCAAAATCCGAGATTCAACATATTTCACCTTATCATCTCACCCCTGATTAAGTTAGATATAAGAACTATCCTCATCATAATAACTTTTTAGATTATGGACCACTTAGGTAGAACTATTTATAACATAGTCAGAACTATTTATAATATAACAACTATAGAGATAATTACTTATGAATCAATTCTCAACACTTTCTCTTGATTCATAATAACATACACTGATTTGAGATATGAAATAAACATGCTTCTAAAATATAAGTGATGGTGAGAATATATGTAACTTGTTCATTTGTGCTACAATACTTCACTATTATGACTCTACTTGCTACAAAATCCCGGATGAAATGATAATCTCTATATGCTTCATTTTTCCATGAAAGGTTGGATTCTTCGTTATTGCAATTGTGGCTTTGTTGTCACAAAATATTTTAGTTGTATCTTTTTATTCTTGATGAAGTTCTCTAAGAAGTCTTCTAGGCTATATTGCTTAATAAGTTGTTGATGTTACAACTACATATTCTGCTTCCGATGATAATAGTGTAGTTGTTACTTGCTTCTTTGAACTCTAAGATATGGCTAATAATCTAAGGCTAAAAATATTGCCTAAAATAGTTATAAATATACTACTTTGCCTTTCTATAAGTGTCTTATATTTTAAAAATTATTAAATATTTTATATTTTAATTTAAGAAAATATACTCAACTCATGTGGCTATAATCATATATAAACAATAAAAAATATTAATTTTTACCAAATAAATTTATATTCATAAATCCATATAAATCAGCATAAATTAATTTAAGATAATTAAATGCTCTCCATGCTTTTTCAATAGGAAATGGTTTCTTACTTTGTTTATCATAAATGCATCATTCATATATATCTAGTGTATTAATTTTAGACAATAAAAAAATATTATTATTTATTTAATAATCTTAAACCCTTAATGTTAATGTGTCTATATCTTAAATGCTATAAATTAAACTCTTTCTTCTGAGTTATAATAAGAGCATTCATTTCAATATTTGAAATATTAAGTGTAAACATGTTGTTTTATATCATACAAGCATTTACTATAATCAAACTAAAATTTTTAACTTTAATAGTATGTAAACCATCGTCAAATATAATTGAATATTTGTTATCTATCAATTATCTAACACTCAACAAGTTATGTGATAAATTAGAGAAAAAATATATTATCAATGTGTTTTACCTTCCTTTGACTTATTGTCATTTCAATTATTTCTTTCTTTTCCACTTGGATTTGCTTGTTATCTTCAAGTCTAACTTTCAACTAGTAAGTTTTATCAATAGCTTTAAACATGGATCTTATGCCTGACATATAATTAAAATATCTACTATCCACAAACCAAATATCATTTGAGATATTATTAACTTATGAATTTATCATAAACAACTTATTGTTTTCTTCATTTTCTAGCTTATTTGATTTTCTCTCTTCCAACAATCATTTTATTGTGATCAAACTTTTTATAATAATGGCATTGAATTCCACTATTGTATTTTTTTATCATAATTTAATTATTTTTATTTATCATGCCTATCAAAGTGCTCTCTTCCTCTTCGATTTCCTATACCACGAAATCATTATCTGTCACAACCTCTTCGTATTGATTTTTTTGTCTCTTCTTTTGAAATAGAAGAATCCCCCTAAAATGTTTTTTCTTTATTATTTTCAAGTGACTTGTTTAACTTTGCTTTATGTTCTTATTAATTCATCAAATGAAATGGTAAATAATTCTTTTAACTCCTCAATTGCAATAATAACATGATCAAAATTTGGAGTTAAGCTTCTCAAAACTTTTATAATAATTATATGATCATGAAGATGTTCAATATAAGATTTCATTTGACTAGCAATTTCAACCACTCAAGAAAGAAAATATAATATCGATTCATTGCTTTTTATAAACAAAATTTTAAACTCATAATAAAGGGATTAAAGTTTTATCCAACCTAGTTTCTTCATCTCGATCTATATATCCATTCTCTATTCCTAATGATCATGAGACTTAAATAGAGTCTTCATCTTGATATACCAAAATTTATAGCATTTGTCCAAAAAATTTGGGAATAAGAGGTTGAGACATAGAATTGTTATTGAAAGTCATAATACCTAGTTTAAATTAAACTTAGCTTTGAAACTACAAACGTTAGGGATGAAGGAGCAAGAAAATAATAAAAAAAGAATACTATGATGTAATTAAAAGAGAATACATTCAATCAGAAAAACCAAAGTAGCATTAACAAGAGGTAAAACTAAGAAGACCTACAAAACATTCCCAAGTGCACACACCTTTGCTTCATTAACCATGATGCTATTTATGGGACCTAATGATAACTATCTCACCTATAATTAAATTAGGTGAAGGAATTACCCCTATGATAATAACTTTTTAGATCGTGGGGTACTTAGGTAGAACTACCTAGAACATAATTAGAACTATCTAAAACATGACAACTACTTAGATAATTGCCTATGAATTAATTATCAACACCAGGACTCAATCCCCCCATATTCGAGTTGAGGATTTAAAGTAATATTAGTATAAGAATTAGAGTTGAATAAATATACAAGCAAAACATCATTGGCAAACCTAAAGTGTGAGGCAACAATATCTTTGATTTTGAAGAAGGTAAGTTGGCTATGGAAACAAAAGATCCAATCAAAATAGAGAACACTTGTTGTGTGACGATGAAGAGATAGAAAGAAAGAGGCTCTCTTTGTCTGACACACCTCCTCCCTTTAAACCAAGAGAGAACTTACCGTTAATGAAGCAAGAGAAAGAATGATATAGGATACAGGTATAGATTCAATCGATGAATTTGGATAGAAAAATTATTTTCCAAAGGATAAGAATGATGCTTCCAAGGAGATTGAGTCCAAATCTTTTTTCCAAGTTAAATTTTAGGAGAACGAGAGGAGTCTTTCCTTATTGACTAGAACTTGGATATTATTTTGCAAATGATACTACAAAGGATAAAGGGTCTATGATCTATGATCATGGTGGCATTGATATTTTTGGGAATGAAGGTTTTCTCCCAACTGGGTGAAATGTAACAACCATTGTGAAAGCTAGAAAATACCTATTGAATCAAGAATTTTAATTCATTCTAGAACCCATGGTATATTTTTTGTTTGGTCACTCTTGCCGAGGCCAATTGGTTGAGAGCAATAATAATCTCATCCAATAATATAGGAAAAAGATGAGATATAGTTAGCTTTGCATCCATCCTCGTAATAGAAACTATAAATCATGTATATATTCATATATTAAGATTTATTATAAACTCTAAATAGTGTCAAACTCATCATATCATCATATCAGAAAAAGTCTACTCACTCTCCTATTTATACAGATTAGGAGGAAGGATTTTCCTCAACAGAATAGAGAGATTTCCTCATATAGTTGGGGAAATCTTATCTTCTATCAAAGATGAGAAATAAACTAATATAGTTACTACTAAAGATGATATTATTATTGTTTGTGATGACGGTTGTGTCAATCTTGCAACTCAAGATGGATAATTGGCTATGGTGTTTCATTTTATATTACTTCTCATGATAATTTTTTTAGATTTTACACTGCTGGTGATTTTGATAATGTCAAAATGGAAAATAGTGGTACATTTAAGATTGTGGGTATAAGAGATATTTGCTTTGAGACTAGTAATGAGAGCAAATTGATACTCAAATACGTCAAACATGTTTCAAATATTCATCTTAACTTGATATCTATAGGCACGATGAGAGATTTACACACTATTTTGGTGAAAGCAAATGGAAACTCAATAGTTCTCTAATTATAACGAAAGGAAAGAAGCTAAACTCTTTCTATGTCATGGAAGCTAAAATACACCAAAGAGAGATCAATACAATTCAAAAGGGTGAAAGCATAGATCTTTGGCACAAGAGACTTGGTCATATCAGTGAGAAGGGACTTCAAACTCTTGCTAGAAATCAGTTCTTACTGGAATGACAAGGTACATCTTTTAAATCTTGCGGTCATTGCTTAGTTGAAAAAACTCTTTGAGATGATCTTTATTTTATTATTTTCATTGATGACCATTCTAGAAAAGTTTAGGCTTTTGCTTTGAAATTTAAAGACTAGGTACTCAATATTTTCAAAGAATTTCATGTTAATGTCGAAAAAGAAACTAGCAGAAAACTAAAGTGTATTTGAATAGATAATAGTGGCAAGTATAGGGGTCCTTTTGAAAATTATTATAGGTTTCATGGTATTAGGCTTGAGAAAAAAGTTCCTAAAACTCCTCTACAAAATAGTATGGTAGAAAGGATGAATAGAAGCATTGAAAAAATGATCAGGTGTATGTTTTCCCTTGCTAAGTTACCTAAGTCATTTTGGGAGGAGGCTATGAGAACTATAATTATCCTGATAAATCTTTCTCTGTCAATTCTTTTGAAAGGTAGAATGGAAAAGCAAAAATATATCTTATAATTATTTGAGAGTCTTTGGATACAAAGCATTTATTCATATTTCCAAAGATAAGATATCCAAGCTTTAAATATGACAAAAGCATGTATTTTCTTGGGGTATAGTCATAAAGAGTTTGAGTACATATTATGGGGTCTAGTAAATAAGAAGATTATTAGAAGCAAAGATGTTGTGTTTCTTGAAGACTAATTGTTTGATGATAGTGACAATGTTGAGAAGCCAAAAACCTCTATTTATATTCCTCAGAGTTTGGGTCTAATCCCTTCACCTGTAGTTTATGATAATTGTGGGAGAGATGAACAAGAAGATTATGGTGAGAATGTTAATGATGATGCTCCTACAATTGATGATGTTGAATCAACTAAATAAGAACCTTCACCACTAATTGAGATTCCAATGAGAAGATCCACAAGAGAGTGACAACCATTTACTATATATTCTCCATATGAGTATGTTATACTTATTGATGAAGGAGAGCTAGAAACTTACCAAGAAATATTCTACATGAGCACAAGAATGAGTGGGCTAAAGCTATGCAAAAAAAGATGAGATCCTTATTTAAGAATCACACATATGACTTGGTAAAGTTACCCAAAGGAATGAATGCTCTAAAAAACAAATGAGTTTACAAATTGAAGATTGAAAATAATAGCTCACAACAAAGATACAAGGCACGACTAGTTGTAAAAGGATTTAGTCAAAAGAAAGATATTGACTTTTAAGAAATATTGATTGCCCACTTGAATTTAGAAGTTGAGCAACTTGATGTGAAAACAGCATTTCTTCATGGTGGCTTAGAAGAAGAAATTTACATGGTACAACCAGATGATTTTAAAGTCAAAGAAAAAGAATCTAGTGTGCAAGCTTAGGAAAACCTTATATAGACTCAAACAAGCACCTAGACAGTGGTACAAGAAGTTTGATTCCTTTATAATAAGTCAAGGGTACAATAGAATCACATCTGATCATTGTGTGTTTACAAAGAAGTTTTTAGATAATGATTTTATTATTCTCCTACTATATATTGATGATATGCTGATTGTTGGTCATGATACTGGTAAAATTAAGTAGCTTAAAAGAGAGCTAAGTAAGTCTTTTGCCATGAAAAATTTATGATCAACAAAATAAATACTTGGCATGAAGATTATTCGTGATAAGAAGAAAGGAAAGATCTGGTTATCTTAGGAGACTTACATTGAAAAGGTTCTTGAAAGATTCAACATGAGTAAAGCCAACGTAGTTTATTCTTCATTTATAGGTCATTTCAAGTTTAATTCAAAACAATGTCCTACAAGTGAGAAAGAAAAAGAAGAAATGTCTAGAGTATCTTACTCATCTATAATAAGCAGTTTGATGTATGCTATGGTTTGTACTAAGCCAGATATTACTCATGCAGTTGGAGTTGTCAACCGATTTTTCTCTAATCCCGGTAAGGAACATTGGGCAATAATGAAATGTTATGTTTCTAAGAGGTACTTCCAAGTTATGTTTATATCTTGGCAGTGATGAACCTGTGCCAGAGGGGTACACAGATGTAGAAATGGTATATGATATTGATTCTAGGAAGTCCACATCAGGATTCTTGATGACATTTACAGGGGAGTAATCTCTTGGTAGTCTAAGTTCTAGAATTGTGTTGCTCTATCAACCACAGAAGTAGAATATATAGCAATTATTGAAGCTTGCAAAGAAGCTTTGTGGGTGAAAAAGTTTTTATAGGAATTGAGCTTGAAACAGGAAGGATATACTATTTATTATGATAGTTAGTGTCATTTACCTCTTTAAGAAGTCAACATACCATTCAAGATCCAAGCATATTGATGTAAGATATCACTGGATTCATGATGTGCTTGAGATGAAAAAATTACACTTGGAAAAAGTACATACTAATGAGAATGAATCAGACATGTTGACAATGTTTATCTAAGGAAAAGCCTAAAGCATGTAAATGAAGAGCGGGCTTAGTACAGCCCACCATATGAGTTAGAGGGAAAGAATTATTGGTTCCGGTCCATATGTGGGTTTGGACTAGATGATTTGGGCACTAAGCCTAAATCTAATATATTAAAAAAAAGAAAGAGAAAGGGAAATAAAATAGATGTGTGAAGCGAGGGCTATGGAGAGAGAGGTGTGCGTGCAATGAACAGTGGCGACGCCAAGAAAAGGATAAAAGGTTAAGGTTTTGAGGCTTTTGCTAAATGATCAAGTAGTTAAACTTTAATGATTTTGACTCAAATTTTATGTGAAGAATTCTTGCAAAAGCTTTACAATCTTAATAGTACCGATCTGCAATTTATTCTCTTTAAGGTGCTTTCCTGCTATACTCACTTTGTGAGACCTCTAGTTAATGTTTCTTTTTTGATGAAATTCATCTATGGTGATGATGATATATTAATGTTGAGTCATATTCTTGATGTTATTATGATCCTCTAGTTATTTTGGAGAAGACTTACTATAAATCTATTATCATTATTGGTGATAGTGGAAGTTTGAGGTGGACTACAGTCTTGTGATTTTTCCAACATTGGATTTTCTACGTAAAAATTCAGTATCTCACTTTTTGATTGATTTATTTTTCTATTATTTATGTTGTTCTGGTTAATATTTGTTTTTTATAATAAATTGGTATTTTGAAGAAGAACTCATTTTGATACACAAAGAAGGGAAAGAATTATTCCATTATAATAATTTTTCCCAACATCCTCGTGTATCCTTAGATAAGTCTCACTATATAGACTTAGTAGTACCTTTACGTCACCCTTCAAGGAAGATATGAAGCTCCCTTGCTCATCCTTAAACTTGTTAAAAGCATCTGCATTATGTACCAAGATGATGCCCACAACGAATTATGTTATTGGATTAATTATAGTTCATCATCTTTAGACATGGTAGTGCAAGGAAGACATGAACTTCTGAGTACAAGCCAAGTGATTATGTCCATTCTTGAATTAATTATAGTTCATGAAGGGTAAGGAGACTATTGCCGATATGATAACCTAAAAAAAAAATAAATGCTGACGATCGAACTATTTAGCACTTCTATATTCGTATAGTTTCTCACTTTTAAAGATCGAAGAATATTACTTGTAAATATGTTATACCCATGTTGTCTAAGTAGTTGCTCGTAGAGACCATAGTTGTTAAAATCTGCATCATAGAATCTGCTTAATGCTTCGCTATCTCCTTCTCAAAGTGATAATCCACTCCAAGAAGTTGGATGGCATCAATCAACTGCATGGCTTGCAGTAAAAGCTGATGTTGTCTATGAGATGTGTTTCGAATGTCTAATATACATTGGATCGATTGTAATCAACAATACAGTGACTGGCCATATTGATTGCAGATTCTAGTTGAGTACATGAGTGAGATAGCTCAACAACGATGTAACCACCCATCGTCATGTTTCATATTTCTAGGTAAGTTAATGTCACAAACAACATTCACTGAGATAGCCCTATTGCCCTCCATGTGAGAACTTACAGCAGAGAGAACTTACCATTAATGAAGTAAGAGAAAGAATGATATAGGATAGATCCCATCGAATGAATTTGGATAGAAAATTTTATTTTCCAAAGGGTAAGAATGATGCTTTCAAGGAGATTGGGTCAAAATCCTTCTTCCCAGTTAAATTTTAGGAGAACGAGAGGAGTCTTTCCTTATTGGCTAGAACTTGGAAATTATTTATTTTGCAAATGATGTTACAAAGGGTGAAGGGTCTATGATCTATGATCATGGTGGCATTGATATTTTTGGGAATGAGGGTTTTCTCCCAACTGGGTGAAATATAACAATCATTGTGAAAGCTAGGGAATGCCTATTGAATCAAGACTTTTAATTCATTCTAGAACCCATGGTAAAATTAGACAATGAACCCGTTCGGTCCAATGTGAATGGTTTACGAAGTTCATTTGACTCTTGCCGAGGTCCATTTGGTTGAGAGCAATAATAATCTCATCCAATGTGAATGGTTTAAGAAGGCTGATTTGATTAGTAGAAAAAATACTTGGACGTTACGACAAGTATGCCATCAGAGAGGAGAGACATGTTGATAGCAGTGGAAAGGTTGGTGTACCAAGAAGCAAAAGAAAGGAGTATCTGTGTTTGAATTCATTCGAGTCATGGTTACTGATCTGGTGGATAGAGTTCCTCTCCTCCTTGAGGTTGAATATTTAAGGTGGATAGAGTTCCTCTTCTCCTTGAGGTTGAATATTTTACGAAAAAATTTGGAGTTGAGTAATGAAGTTGTCTGTTAAGAATTATGCCCTTATTACATAGTAAAGTGAGTTTAGACCCTTCCTGAGAGAGGGAAAGAGAAGCATCCTTGGCTTCAAGAGTAGTGATCTCTTGGGAGTTAGATTTTATAAGGTTTTCCGCTTGTTTTAATAATGATGTCAGCTATAGTTGCTCCACGATTATTTTGATACATGACAAAAACTTTTAATCTGACAACATCAAAATATTATGGTTTGGCGACTAAAAAATAGAGTCATAATAGTTTTTTGATGTCACTGCTAAAATACTTCCATTCTTTGATCATAAATTTCAAAAATTTTAAATCATTTTAGTATATATTAAATTATATCATAGTTGCTGATATTTGATGGTGGAATTGAGAATGAAAAGGATTGAGAATGTGCCGGTCTTCCTTCTTGACAATACTTCCCAACGATTCGTGATCATAAAAATTGGACTATTCCATTTAGGTTCGTGACACATTTGATCTGATTTATTTTGTAAAAAGAACAATATGGCTTTATACATCAAATAATAAGAATAATAGTGAAATATAAGTGTATCCGATTAAGAAAACAACATAACTTATATGAATAAAATATAAAATTTTTAATCCGACAACACATGTTCTGATCAAATTATTATTGGTTTGGTAACTAAAAAAATAGAGTCATAACATGTCATGTTTTCGATGTCACCGCTAAAATATTTCCGGTCATCAAAACAATGTCTTCGATACGTATAGATATGCTACTGCCAAGTTGGATTGAATAAATGGTGACAACAAAGTCCAAATTTTCTGTGAGACAAGGTAAAATATAATTATCAGGTCAAAACATACAAATTCAACTACTTAAGGAAATGAACATCTTACCGGGGGAGATATAATCGATAGTAGATCATCATAAAAGATCATAGAGATATATGAAAATCTAATATTTAAGAATAAATTATATATTTGAGTAACTGATTTAATTACATGATTTGAATGCATGTTCTTCTTCACTGGTGAAGCCTTCTCTTTCTTGCCGTTGGACGAGCAGTTCCTCATCTCCGAGTATCCTCCTCTCGGCGAAGTGCTCTCCTTCTTTCTTCAGTATCTCTTCTCTACCGCCATCGATCCTCCTCATCGGCAAAGCGCCTGCCCGTTCTTCCTCATTGGCGAAGCGCTCTCTATCCCGAATTGCTCGCTGTCCGATGATAGCAATCCCTCCTCTCTTGGCTGTTGGTTTTCTCTCGGTGGTCCATCTACTCGAACAAGACTTCCCTTCTTCGTTGTCTAGCGACTGCAGTCGTCTTCTCCAGCAACTATCCTCACAAATCTATAGCTGTCAACACAGTGTTCCCTGATTTGATCAATTCTTCAGCGATCTACCACCTCCGGTGACGTTGATCAGATCAACGTTTCCCTTTCTTCCTCAGTGATCGCTACCGCTCTCTGCCCTGCATCTAGTGTCGCGTTGGCCGCGTCGCAGCGTCCACTGCACCCTCCTCCTCCCAACTCTTTGCTTTAGGCATTGTCACATCTCTCCCTTCTCTAACACTTGTTGCTGCATCATCCTTGATTAGTCACACATTGGAAGTGGACAAGATTGAGATTGACTTATAAGGGTCTGATGAGTGTGAAGTGGACAAGATTGAGATTGACTTATAAGGATCTAATAGATTTAAGCGTGCCGATCACTATTAATTTGAATATATGAGAGGAAATCTCCGAGGGATTTCATTTTCACCCTAAAACCGGAAGAGAGGAGAAAAGATCTACTCCTCCTTGCACTTCTTACATACGATGATATTAATTTGAATATATGAGAGGAAATCTCCGAGGGATTTCAATTTCTCCTCAAAACGGGAAGAGAGGAGAAAGGATCTACTCCTCCTTGCACTTCTTACAGATGATGACGGTGCCTACAGCAATCTTGGATTGGTGGATCGGTGGCTGCAACAATCTTGGATCAAAGACGGTGCGAGATCTCTGAGGAGATGGCATCAAAAGGTACGCATCGTAATAATTAGATATATACACTTGATTTCAATCCTGGCATATAAGTTATTTTCGCATTTCAGATATAGTATAATTATAGATTTTATACTTACAATTGGTATCAGAGCCCGGTTTTTGAAATCAAATGCATTAGATCTATAAATTTATTTATGATGCATAAAATTACCTTCATCTTCCAAGAATTGCTAAGCAGCAATGGTCACCGTCAACCTCGCTACGAATCTGCGACCATGCTAGGTAGTGTGCGCATCACAGAACCCGTCCCGTATGCGGGCATCACATAACCCGTCCCATACGCGGGTATCACAGAACTCGTCCCATACATGGGTATCACAGAACCCATCCATGCGACGACCAGCCGCACACGGCTAGAACCTGTCCATGCGACGGTCGGCCACACGCAGGTAGACAGCCCAGGTGGCAGTCGTGCGTGAGTAGGCTGTGCACAAGCGGCGGCCGCGCGTTAGCAGTAGCCACGCGCGGGTAGGAACAGTCGTAGCGACAGCGGCCGCGCGTGAGCAGTAGCAACCCCGCGGCGGTAGCGTCGTGGCAACAGCGGCCGCGCGCAGGCTAGAACTGCCGCTGGCAGCCGCGCATAGGCGACCATGCCGCAGGCAGCAATGGCAGCGCTGCTCGCACAGGCGACGGCGGCGAAGGCAGATTAGGGTTTTGGCATAATTACGATTTTACCCTCGTGGCTAGTTTTGCAAAATTACAGTTTTACCCTTTGCAAATTTCATAATTTTAGGTTATGTTCTGTCAACATATTTATGGTTTTACCCTCGGGTTTAATTTATGTCAAAATTACAGTTCTGCCATTCGCATATTTATGATTTATTACATTTCAAATATTTACGGTTTTATCAAAATTGAGAAATTTAATTCATATTATCAATTATAAATTGATAAATATGATTTATTATGATTAATTTTTAATCATAATTATATTTTTGATTGGATTTAATTTTTGATTTAAAAAAATATAAATTATGGTTTACTTTATAGTTTTCTCATCTGAATTATTGATTATACATGTGGTAAATAAAATTAAACTCCAATTATTGTTTTTGGAATTTTATTTACTTATTCACATGTATATATAAGAAATTGTGAAATAATGTATACCTTTCACATGCATGGTTTATATAAATTATTGATTTTTATATGTGGTAAATAAAATTAAAATCTAATTATTATTTTTGGACTTTTATTTATTTATTCATATGTATATATATGAAATTGTGAAATAATATTTACCATGAAGGCATGATTTATATATTATCACAATTTATTATTTATTATTGAACTGCTTAGCATTAATGTTCAATAATTATTATTGTTATTTATTATTGAATTGCTTAGCATTAATGTTCAATAATAATAATAATTATTTATTATTTAATTTCTTAGCATTAGTTCAATAATTATTATTGTTATTTATTATTAAATTGCTTAGCATTAATGTTCAATAATTATTATTGTTATTTATTATTGAACTGCTTAGCATTAGTATTCAATAATTATTATGGTTATTTTATCATTGAATTACTTAGCAAAAATTAAATAAATTGATGAATATTATTTGTAATTTATTTCCCTAATTTTTATCTACTAATAGCTGCCAAAGTGGCCTGGGATGATAGACTTTTGTGATATGAATTACAATAAAAGTTTTATCATTTATAGGACATTTTTATTTTATATTATTGCATTAGTCTTGTAGCCACCAAAGTGACCTGGACTAATGACTTATAAAATAATATTAAGGAATTAGTCCTAAATGATATTAAGGAAATAATATTCATAATGACATATAATTAGGAGATTTAGATAATCCTAAAGGAGAATCTAATTCAAATAATTATATGATTAGGTAGGATGATACTGTTTTTGGATATCCTTGTAGTTTTGGATTGTATACCCAAAGGTAACAACACTATTCCACAAGGATGGTATCAGTCCTCCATAAATATTCTTGAGTGAACACTAGATATGTTAATATTTCACCCAAAGGTGTAATATAGATTATATCAATAGTTCATCAATTTTTGACAAACTCAAAGCATTAATGTTACTTTATATTTTTTTGTAGTGGTACTTCCGTATATACACTCTTATGCATCTAGTGTCCCTGTACTATCTGGATCAAATTATTTAGAATGGTTAGAGCATGTGCAATTCACACTGGGTGTATTAGATCTTGATTTAGCATTACTTGTTGAAAAGCCTACAGACTTGACTGATGAAAGTACTGTAGAACAAGTAAATGAAATGAAGGCTTGGGAAATATCTGATGGACTTAGTTTAATGTTTATAAGAATGACAATTGCAAATAACATAAAGATTTCATTACCGACTGCAACTAGCGCAAAGGAATATTTAAAGGTTATTGAAGACAGATTTAAATCTACTGATAAGTCATTGGCTGGCACATTAATGAAAGAACTGATTACGGCTCAGTATGATGGCACTCGAGGAATTCAGGATCATATCCTCAATATGGCTGACAAAGCTGCAAAACTTAAAACATTAGGCATGAATGTTGATGAATCTTTCCTCATGCAATTTATTCTCAATTCTCTTCCTTCTCAGTTTGGCCCATTCAAGATTCACTATAATACAAATAAGGATAAGTGAGACTTGAATGAGTTGACTAGCATGTGTATTCAAGAAGAATTGAGATTAAGACAGGAAAGTTCACATAATGTTATGACTACTACTCAAGGAGCTGGTAATAAGAAAAGAAAGTTGAAGCATTATCAATCAAAGAAACTTGTCGGGTCTGGAAATGTTAAACAGACTAATGAAAAGAAAGCATTTATTGCAAAGTACTTCTTTTGTGGTGAGAAAGGACACGTGAAGAAGGATTGCATTAAACACAAGACTTGGTTCGAAAAGAAAGGTATTAACTCGACCTTTGTATGTTTCGAATCAAATATTATAGAAGTTCCTTCTAACACTTGGTGGATTGATTCTGGTGCTTTAACTCATATTACAAATAACATGCAGGGATTTCTTTCAATTCAGAAACCAAAAGAACATGAAAGATTCATCATTATGGGAAATCGTCTTAAAGTGAAAGTGATATCAATGGGAACTTATCGTCTACGCTTAGAGACGGGTCACTTGATGGATCTTGGTGACACATGTTATCTCCCTACAATTTTTAGAAATTTGGTTTCTCTTTCTAGAATTGATGAGTTAGGATATTGTCTTTCTTTTGGTAGTGGCAAACTCAGTATATTTTATGATTCAATAAAAGTTGGTTTTGGAATTCTCTATGATGGTTTGTACAGAATTAATTTGGATCTTGAGTTTGCAAAGACATTAATGACCCTGCAATCAAATGTTGGATTGAAACGTAGTTTCAATAATAAAATATCTTCTATATTATGACATAGACGATTAGGGCATATCTCCAAGGAAAGAATTGAAAGATTAGTGAAGGTTAATATTTTGGAACATTTAGACTTCACTGATTTTGATATTTGTATAGATTGCATTAAGGGAAAGCAAACTAAACATATAAAGAAAAATGCCATAAGAAGTAAAGAACTCCTTGAGATTATTCATGATATCTACGGACCTCTCCATATTCCTTGTTTTAGTGGAGAAAAATATTTCATCACATTTATATATGATCTGTCCAGATATGACTATGTTTATCTAATACATAAAATGTCTCAAGCCATTGATACTCTTGAAGTATACATAAATGAGGTTGAGAGACAATTAGATAGAAAAGTTAAAATTGTCAGATATGATAGAGGTGGTGAATTTTATGGCAGATATGATGGATGTGGTCAGAATATTGGCCCTTTTGCTAGATTCCTAGAACAACGGAGTATTTGTACTCAATATGCATTACCAGGTATACCACAGCAGAACGGTGTTGCTGAAAGGCGAAATCGTACTCTGATGGATATGGTTAGGAGCATGATGAGTTATTCCTCTATACCTGAGTCGATGTGGGGTGAAGCTCTTAGGACATCTATGTACATCTTGAACAGGGTTCCTAGTAAGTCAGTTTTATCGACTCCATTTGAGTTATGGACTAGTAGGAAGCCCAGTCTAAGACATTTACATATTTGGGGGTGTCCTGCAGAGATAAGAATATTCAATCCATATGAAAAGAAATTAGATCCAAGAACTATTTCAGGATATTTTATTGGTTATCCAAAAAAATCCAAGGGATACAGATTTTATTGCCCTAATCATAGTATGAGAATAGTAGAATCTGGTAATGCAAAATTCCTAGAAAATGGCGAAATCAATGGGAGTGAAAAATCTCGAAGGATTAATTTTGATATCGAGGAGATTCAGGTTAATTCTCCCACATCATCTCTTATTCGAGAGATTGTTGTTCCTCAAATCAATGAGAGTATTGATGAGGGTGAACAACAAAATAATATCGAAGAACTCTCATATGATGTTGATGTCGCTGCTGATGATCTTGTAGAACAATCACAATTGGCAAATTTGAGAAGATCTCAAAGGAAAAGAAAACATGTCATTTCTGATGATTATGTGGTATATCTACAAGAATCAGATTATGATATAGGAATAAAAAGAGACTCCTTATCGTTTTCACAAGCCATAGAAAGTAATGATTCTGAAAAATGGTATGATGCAATGAAAGAAGAGTTAAAATCAATGGTCCAGAATGGTGTCTGGGATCTCATTGAATTGCCCAATGATTGTAAAAGAGTCAGTTGTAAATGGGTCTTTAAGACAAAACGTGACTCAACGGGCAATATCGAACGATATAAAGTCAGACTTGTGGCCAAAGGTTTTTCTCAAAAGGAAGGTATCGACTATAATGAGACCTTTTCTCTAGTTTCAAGAAAGGATTCATTAAGAATCGTCATGGCATTGGTAGCTCATTATGATCTTGAGTTGCATCAGATGGATGTGAAAACAACATTTCCAAATGAGGATCTGGATGAGGAAATCTATATGGAACAACCTGAAGGATTCATTGAAAAGGGAAAAGAAAATTAGGCTTGTAAACTTAAGAAATTCATTTATGGCCTTAAACAAGCTTCTAAACAATGGTATATAAAATTTCATAATACCATTACTTCCTTCGGATTTAAGAAAAATACTGTTAATCAGTGTATATATCTGAAGGTAAGTGAGAGCAAGTTTATTATATTGGTCTTATATGTGAATGATATTTTACTTGCCAGTAGTGATCTTGATTTATTGCACGAAATCAAGATATTTCTTAACAAGAATTTTAAGATGGTTGATATGAATGAGGCAGCCTATGTTATTGGCATTGAGATATTCAAGGATAGATCTCAAGGATTATTAGGATTGTCTCAGAAATGATATATTGATCGTATCTTGAAAAGATTTAATATGCAACTTTGCTTAGCCAATGATGTACCTATTACTAGAGGTGAAATATTCAGTCAAAACCAGTGCCCAAGAAATGACTTAGAAAAGAATCAAATAAAGAATATTCCTTATGGGTGCGCAATTGGAAGTCTATTATATGCTCAAACCTATATAAGACCAGATATCAGTTTTGCAGTTGCAATGTTGGGAAGGTACCAAAGCAACCCTAGAATGGAATATTGGAAAGCTGCAAAGAAAGTAATGAGATATCTGTAAGGGACGAAAGATTATATGCTCACATACAGGAGATCAGATCAGCTTGAAGTGATAGGATATTCAAATGCTGATTTTGCAAATTGCCTCAATAGTAGGAAGTCCACTTCAAGATTTGTATTTAAGTTAGCTGGTGGGGCAATTTCTTAGAAAAGTGCAAAACAATCGCTTATTGCATCATCAACAATGGAAGCTGAATTTGTGGCATGCTTTAAGGCTACAAATCAAGCTTTATGGCTATAAAATTTCATCTCAGGACTTGGTGTGGTCAACTCAATTGCCAGGCCGTTGAAGATATTTTGTGATAACACTACAGCAGTTTTTTTCTCGAAGAATGGCAAGTACTCTAGTGGTTCCAAGCACATTGAGATAAAGTACTTGGTGGTTAGAGAAAGAGTCCTGAAACAACAAGTGTCGATTGAGAACTTGAGCACCACTATGATGATTGCTGATCCATTGACAAAAGCCTTACAGTATAAAATATTCAAAGAACATGTTCTTAGAATAGGGCTTGTGAGTAAGTCATAAAGAATATGGTGATGCATGTTTATGTGGATGCTATTATTGATATTCTTCTTGCTTAATTGAAGTTATCTATTTCTGCTATCATGTTTACATTTATGTTTATGCATATTATGGTTGAATGTAATAATAGGATTGTCTTGACAAGACAAATTACAGGGGTCATTATGGACTATATTAGAAAAGACTAACAATGTTGTGGTACATAGAAGGGAGTATGACATTGATGAAATACAACCGCTATGACTCGCATTGATAGTTAGACTTAATATAGTATTATTGTGTTTATTGGACTTATTGGCTTATTTTAAAGCATGACCATGTATAAAATACTTTTCAAAATTTCTTGGAATCCAATTAGGTAAAATTATTTTTTAAACAAATTTTGTTTTGTTTTATTTTGATTTTGAATATCTCTTTTATATCTTATCAATTAATGGGCCAAGTGGGAGAATGTTAGATTATGTGACCCTTTTATAATTGAATAAGATATATAATAAAATAACTAATTGGGTTCCGTTCAGATATTTTAACCAATAGACTAAGTCCGCTTATGGAACAATTCCTCGGGAGATAATTAGATCAAAGACGATGCGAGGTCTCTGAGGAGATGGCATCAAAAGGTACGCATCGTAATAATTAGATCTATACACTTGATTTCAATCCTGGCATATAAATTATTTCTGCATTTCAGATATGGCAGCATAACTATATATTTTATGCTTACAGAACAATCTTAATGAAGTCATTTACCTAAAGCATGGAGCAATCTTAATGAATAGTCATTGACTTCGATTTGATATGGAGAGCTTTTTACAATGGATTTAACCTGGGCTGGGCTGTCACATGTCTGAGTATGTATTGGAACAAATATTACCCCTATCACATAGCATGACCACAAGATGAGTGATTTGGACCACAAGATGCAGCTTAAGTGACTCTTGGATGGATAATGATATTTTTAATAATATTATTAGCAATCCTAGATACTTTCTGGGTCAATTGTGGTTCTTCCAAGGGCATGCATATTCTATCATGGGATTGGGAGAGTGATATTCTTTCTAGATATGCTAGGTCTTGGGACTGATAATCTTTCTTATGAAATATACACTTGAAGCTCAACAAAGGCCAATATCTTTCCATCATTGATAGTATATGAGATAAAATGGTTAGAACTAAATATGCTGTGATTATCCTTGGAATATTCAAATTTTTAAGGCAAAGCTGGAATCGGGTTTGTTTCTTCTCAACGTTTAAGAGGAGAGTTCACTAAATTTGTTGGTGATATTTCTATTGTTGATGTTTTCAAAGATAACTATATTTTAGATTCTCGTAGTCCATTCATGCTTTCAGCAATATACATGCTAGTGATAGATCTTTGGTGGTTCTAATCTCATTGTTAATCCATATATCACATGATCATTTTTAGTTTTAGAAGCTGGATAATAAGAGGGTTTGTTCTGCTAAGTCTGCCTATCATTTTCTTGCTTCTCAGTTGGGATGGTTGATCCTAACGTCGACTAGTTGTATTGTTTGTGGAAGCTTCCCGTGTTGCCTCGGGTTAAAATTTTTTGTTGGAAACTTTTGCACCGCCACCTCTCATTGTCGGATTGATCGTCTCAACTAAGAGTGTGCAGTAATGCTACTACTTGTCCCTTTTGTCAATCTAAAGCAGAAACCATTAACCCCTTCTTTCTGTGCGTCTTTCCTATTAAATTATGGCAACTCTTTAAATCTTAACTAGATATTCAATTTTTAATGAGGGGGCACAGTGTCCCAATTCTGATGGCCAACCCTTGTGGGTTATAAATGATATTGGTCTTTGGTGAATATGGAGGGCTACGAATGATCTTGTTTTCAATCCCATTGCTTGTTCTGTTTAAAAGATTTTTCATAAGATAGTAGAATTTGGGTCTTGAGTATCACTCATCACTTGAATTTTCATAAGAAAATTCAAGTGATGAGTGATACTCAAGACCCAATTTTGGTTGGATGTAGGTACCTTGCGGATCGTGATATCATATGTTGTGAAGCTGAGGCAATTCGGGAGGTTTTGATGGCTGCATCAGTGGATGTTCAAAAGATTTATAGTTAATTTGATTATATGTGTATTGTTTCTATGATGCACTACAAACATGATATTTTCTGGATGAGGACTCTTGTGAATTGCATCATCAAAAGGGATGTGGATTTATGTAAATCTAATAGTGTGGACTCACACCCATGTATAAAGAATATCCTAATGAGCCACAAAAAAGCAATTCAAAAAATTCTAGTACCGTTAATTTCATCTTATTCATTTTTGAACTTAACTAACAAATCGATCATCCCTCTTTGGGAGTATTCTATCTAAAGTTGTTTTGGCTTTGGAAGCTCGATGATTAAGGTTTCAATTTGTGTAATTCTGCTTATTAATATTTGTATTGTCAGAAGGTTGATTCTATGATGGATGGGGACAGTTGGCATAGGTTGTGAAAATTATCAATATATTTCAGCTGGAAGACTTAGCCCAGGCGGTGCCACCTCTTGGCTGGGGCGGTGCTACCTCTTTTACTATTTCAGCTCACTTGGTTTGGCTCCAAACTTGGCCCAAACTAGTCCGAACTTGGGCCTAATTGGTCCCTACTTGGGTTATAGGATTAACACCTAATCCTAACCCTAATTAATGTGCTAACTATGATTTTAAAGACATTTTCTAAGCTATTACAAAGTCTGCAAGTCAAGACTTCTTCTGGCGAGCTTCCGGCAAACTTCCGGCGGTCTTCCGATGAACTCTCGGAAACCATTCTGCGGACTCCCCGGCAAGCTCCTAGACTTCACGATTTGTTCTTAGCGAGTTCCAACGAGCTTCTTCGGCAAGCTCCGATCTTTCTTGGCGAGCTCCGCGAACTCCCAACGAACCTTCGGACTTCCGTCGAACTCTCGAACTCGCAACAAATCCTTCGCGCTTGACTCCGACACTTTGTTTCGCTTTATGTCTTCATCGTTATCATAGTTAATCCTGCACAACAAAACTTCGATCGAGACAATTAATCCTAAGCAATTAACCAAGTTGTCCGACATGTCATTGGTCCCTCGACGCTTCGTTCGATTCTTCGGCGCATCGTCCTCTCCTACGGCCTATTGCCCAATCGGCCAGTTGACTCCGCAACTCCGATATCCTTGGCGCAATACCCGCTCTTCTTGGCCCGATGCCTGAGTCCACGGCCCGAAGCCTTCTATCGATACGTCGACCGATCCACCGGCCTGACGTCCAATCTTCTGACATGTTCCTTCGGCATAACATGATTTTCCTGCTTTAATTGTCTCATCCTGATCGAAGCATCCTGCGTCACTCAAAACGCAGATTAAATCATAAACATATATCAAGTAGTTTCATCATCAAAATACGAGATTCAACAATAACTATTACATATATACATATATATAAATATATATATTGTGATGTCCTTGGATTTGTGCAATGGGAATCGGATCGTGATGAGATCATGATAATGAGATCGATTCACCTTTAAACACAGATCCTAAATAATCCCGGTCATAGGTTACTCGAGAGGGACATCGTGATAATCGGACAGACTGGTGTGCTGTATACCCATCCATATGATGGATGCAACTGGTCTCATAGCTGCTCGTGTAGGGACACTAGGGATACAGTATAGGTGCTCATTGGAGAATGAGTTCATTTATTGATCCGCTTATGGAATGCTGAATGGTTAATGATGCCTTATTATCAGACAGCGATTTCGTTGTCCTAGTGGTGTATCTGGTCCTTAGACTTGAGACACCAAGGATGTCCTGTATGAGTGCTCCACTCTTTGATACCAGACTTATAGGTTTGGCTGTCCCAGATCTAATACAACTGGTCATTGGGAGTGGTAGTCGACCTTACAAGGGCTATTGAGTGTCGATAGAGGATCATCTACTCTCGGCGTCATGAGAGAAATATCTCATGTGTTCTTGCTCAGACAAATCCCTGGCCAGGGTCATTCGGGTTAAGAGAAAAAGAGTTCTCTGGGAGAATCCGATTAGAGAGAGACTCGAGTAGAAACCGTATGGGTCTGACAGTACCATGCTCGATATATGGTCTCTGGGATATTAGATAGATGAGGGACTATAGGTACATAGTAACTGAGGACAGACAGGTCTAATGGATTTGATTCTCTTGTATCGTCTAGGGGCTACGGTATAGTGGCCTAGTACGTCCGTAGTTGATGAGTCAAGTGAATTATTACAGAGATAATAATTCACTGAGTTAGAAGGAGTTCTAACAAGTATGACTCATGGCTAGCTCAATATTGGGCCTAGAGTGTCACACACATATGGTAGGCATTGCGATGAGTAGAGGTTCGGATATGAGATATCCGATTGAGCCCTTGTCTTATTGGATATCCAATAAGCCCCTGAATTATTGGATCCCATGGACGAGATCCAATAAGAGCCCATGAGAGATTATTTGATAGAGATCCACTAATCTAAAAGGCTTGGGTTATTGGATGTAGATCCAATACCCACTAGGGGAGGATCCATTAGGGTTTGACAAGGGACCTCTATAAATAGGAGTGATTCAGAGTCTCACAGGCTAGAGCCTTTGCTTGCCTCTCCTATTCTCCTCCCCCTCTCCACCTCAGAGCAGGCCTGGAGTTTTGAGGAGCGTCATCGCAGCCCTGCTGTGTGGATCACCGCTAGAGAGGAGGACGCTTGACCTCATTCACCCTCTCCTAAAGATCTGCAAGGAAATAGGGATATACGATCTCCCTAGGAAACATAATCTACTCTATGCGCAGTTTTAAGTTTCGCGAATTTTGCACACCAATCTTCGTACAATGACGAACATCTTTTTGGGAATCAGGGATTTTGTTTTCTTGTTCTTCCACTACGCATGTGAGGTCGTGATAGAACCCTTGCAGATTCTAAACTTGGGGTTGATCTCATTAGGGGATCGGCCTCCTTGGAACTCTATAGGGGTTCCTCCCTCCAAGTTGCTGCTCAAAAGCTGCAGAAAAGATTCATCTATTGCTTAACAAAAGAGAAGGAATACATGGCTATTTATAGGGCTTCTAAACCCTAACTCCAAATAGGACTCCTACTTAAGACTCTTACTTCTAACCAACTCCTAATATGACTCATACTCAAGACTTCTATTCCCTTACAACTCCTAATTCATCTCTAAGAAAAAACCTCCTAACAGAATGTCTCTCTCAATTAGGACTCTCCTAGTTAGAGTCCTAACAGAGTGTCCCTCTCAATTAGGACTCTCCTAGCTAGAGTCCTAACAGAATGTCCCTCTCAATTAGCCTTGTCCTTGTTAGGATCGAGAGCACTAAGAGGGGGGGGGGGGTGAATTAGTGCAGCGGAAATCTTTCAGCGATTAAAAACGAAAGCTGCGTTCGTCCGATAAAAACTATTTTGATGCAAAAGCCGATTCTAAGATTACTTATGATTAAGTGCAGTTTATGTCTAAACACAATTTGCGTCTAAGCGCAGTTTAAGCAGTTTGCGTCTAAATGCAGATTGCGTCTAAGCGCAGTTTGCATCTAAGCACAGTTTGCGTCTAAGCTCAGTTTGCGTCTAAGCGCAGTTTGTGTCTAAGCACAGTTTGCATCTAAGCGCAGATTGCATCTAAGCGCAATTTGCGTCTAAACACAGTTTGCGTCTAAGCGCAGTTTACGTCTAAGCTCAGATTGCGTCTAAGCGCAGTTTGCGTCTAAGCGCAGTTTGTGTCTAAGCACAGATTGCATCTAAGCGCAGTTTGCGTCTAAACACAGTTTTACTCAAAACGTAGTTTACGTCTAAACGCAGATTCGGAAAGATCTGAACTTAGACACTCGTTCATAAAAGCGCAGAAGGCATTTTGTAGTTATAAATGGAATCAAAACATAAACGTAAACTACAAAGAAACTCGTTCGTAAAAGCGCAGAAGACAGTTTGCAGTTATAAATAGAATCAAAACGTAAATGTAAACTGCAATGTAAAGATCGTACGAAAACACCAATTTACGTCTGAATGCATATTCGGAAAGATCATAACTTAGAAACTTGTTCGTAAAAGCGCAAAGAGCAGTAGCTATGTAGGAGGTTTGCAGTAATGATAAAGTGCTCAAAATAAAAGCAAACCAGAGATTTAGAGTGGTTCGGTCAGTCTTGACCTACTCCACTTTTGGCTTCCTCCACCGACGAGGTCACCGACGTCAACTAGAGGCCTTCCTTCAATAGGCGAAGGCCAACTGCCCTTTTACAGTTTCACTCCTTTTGATGGGCTCAGGAGACAACCCTTACAGAACCTTTCTCTCCTCTCTTTACAACTCAAGACTTGAAGAACAGAAAGAGGAGAACTTTTGGACTTTACACAAATTTGAGCTCTTAGAATCACAGAAAAGATCAAGAATTCGGTGTAGGTCTGTCTCTTTTCAGTGCTGAATGGGTGGGGTATTTATAGGCCCCAACCCAGTTCAAATTTGGAGCTCAAAACGATCAAATCCCGGAATTTCGGGATCAGGCGATTGCACCTCCTGACTGGAGAGGTTGCACCACCTGGCAGAGCTCGAAGACTGAGCTCAAGCGGTTGCACCTCTCTGTCAGGGGCGGTTGCACCTCCTGAGTTTGGCTCGGAGACTGAGCCCCAAGCGGTGCCACCTCCTGACTGAGGCGGTTGCACCTCTCTGCCAGAGCTCGAAGCCCGAGCTCAGGCGGTGCTACCTCTCTGTTAGGGGAGGTTGCACCATCCAGTCTCACTCGAAGACTGAGCTCAGGCGGTGCCACCTCCTGGTTGGGGCGGTTGCACCGCCCAGTCTCGCTGGGAGACTCAGCCCAGGCGGTGCCACCTCCAGGCTGGGGCGGTTGCACCTCCTGGTGCAATCAGGGTCCGAATGGGTAGCTCCATTCGGCCCAATTTCGGTTTTTCAAGGGCCCAATTGCCCCAAGATTAAGCTAATGGGATAACCTCCCATTTCCAACTTAATCAACGTGCTAACTACGATTAAATCTAAGACAATTTCTGTAGCTTTGCTTCGGTGCGTCACTCGCTTCTTCTGGCGAGTTTCCGGCGAACTTCCGTCGATCATCCGATGATCCCTCGGTGATGCTCCTGCGGACTTCCGGCAAACTCTTGGACTTGCGACGATCTACTTGGCGAGTTTCGACGAGCTTTGCTTGGCAAGCTTCTGGACTTCTCGGATCTGTCCCCGCAGAACCTCCGACGACCGTCCGAACTTCCGTCGAACTCCCAACGTGATCATAAACTTGACTCCAGCGCAACTCCTGCTGCTTGTCTAACTTTCATCGTAGTTAATCCTGCACACTTATCTCAACACATAGATTAGACAACAAATGACAATTGACTTCATCATCAAAATCCGAGATTCAACAATCTCCCCCTTTTTGATGATGACAATCAATTGATAATGGAGTTATCCTTAACTCCCCCTGTCTATATGCCATAGTTGAGATAAGTCAACCTTGAATTCAAGACCTAAGAATTCAAGTGACGTATTGATAAGTTAGATCAGTTAAACTTATCAATACTCCCATCATGATACCCATTATGATGTATCTCTTCAAGGATGATGTCAAGGCTTGACATACATCATCAAGTTTGTATGATTGTGTTTGTAACTATTCATCATGTAGTTTAACATTAACATATAAAGCTGTGAAGCACTATTACATGATGCACACACTTCAAATATTCTAGCAAGTTTTGCATTTTCTTCCCATGGTAAGATATCAACTCAAGGCATAATGCAAACTATAGCACATGTTCATATATCTCTTGGTGATGCAAGGATGGCATAATCATAGCAGTGTTTATAGCATCACTCAAGTATTTCTCGGTGATGCAAGTATGACTTAGACATAATCATGGCAGTGTTTATCAATTCATGTATTTCTCCCCCTTTGTCATCAACAAAAAGCATGGTAATTGTGATACCAGGAAAATAATATTAGCAAGCTTATAGAGAAATTTTACATAGATTGCTTTGAATACTTCTTCCTCTTTTTGTTATAATCCATTGTATACGTAAAGATATTGCAAGATGGAATACATACACAGGAATTACTTCATCAAATCTTTTTCAGAAACTTATTTTTCATGAAAGTGTACGAGAAAATCTGTTTTATAGCATTCGAATAATGAGATGCATTCGGACAAGATATTATCTCGAAGACAAAACATTTTAACACATGTTATGTAATGGTAATCAAGTGAGTTGATCATTCAATAAAGTCCGAAAAATAATTTTGACTAATTTATTTATTCGGACACATCAACATTCCTAATTCTCTTCTAATGAAATCAAATTGTTCTTCACTTAGAGGTTTTGTAAAAATGTCAGCTAGTTGATGTTTAGTATCAATGAACTCTATGGTTACGTCATGATTAGTGACATGATCTCGTATAAAGTGATGTCTAATATCAATATGTTTTGTTCTTGAGTGTTGTATAGGATTCTTAGTTAAGCATATTGCACTCGTGTTATCACATTTAATGGGAATATCTTTAAGATAAACTTTGTAATCTTCTAAAGTGTTTTTCATCCATACAACTTGTGCACAGCATGCACTTGCTGCAATATATTCAGCTTCGATTGTTGATAGAGCAACCGAGCTTTGTTTCTTAGATGACCAGGAAACAAGGGCATGTCCTAAAAATTGACATGATCCTGATGTGCTTTTTCTATCTAGTCTACAGCCAGCGAAGTCCGCAACAGCATTAGCTGTTAACTCAAATTTTTTTGATTTTGGGTACCATAATCCTAGATTTGTGGTTCCATTAAGATATCTAAGTATTCTTTTAACTGCTTTGAGATGAGATATCTTAGGGTTTGATTGAAATCTAGCACAAAGTCCTACACTGAACATGATGTCTGGTCTTGTGGCAGTGAGGTAAAGCAAACTTCCTATCATACCCCTATAAGTCTTTTGATTGAAGCTTTCTCCACTTTCATCAATTTCTAACTTAGTGGAGGTGCTCATAGGGGTGTTAATAACCTTTGAGTTGTTCATATTAATTTTTTTTAATAAATTCATAGCATATTTAGTTTGGCTAATAAAGATGCCGTTGCTTAATTGTTTGATTTTAAGCCTAAGAAGAATGTTAATTCTCCCATTAAGCTCATTTCGAATTCAAGACTCATAGTTCTAGTAAAAGATTCACAAAGAGATTCATTTGTAGAGCCAAAGATAATATCATCAACATAAATCTGAACAATGAGAAAATTATTTTCAAAATTCTTGATAAACAATGTAGTATCAACCTTGCCTTTTGTGAAATTATTTTCGATAAGAAAAGAACTAAGTCTCTCATACCAAGCCCTTGGGGCTTGTTTTAAACCATAGAGAGCTTTAGTTAATCTAAACACATGATTAGGGAGGCCATCATTTTCAAATCCAGGAGGTTGTTCAACATAAACTTCTTCGGAAATAAAGCCATTTAGAAAAGCGCTTTTAACATCCATTTGAAACAACTTAAAATTATTACTACTAGCGTAGGCAAGGAGCATCCTTATGGCTTCCAATCGAGCCACAGGAGCGAAGGTTTCTTCGTAATCGATACATTCTTCTTGGTTGAAACCTTTGGCCACTAATCTAGCCTTGTTTCTAACCACGATACCATTTTCATCTTGCTTGTTTCTGAAGACCCATTTAGTACCAATAACTAAATGGTCATTTGGCCTAGGAACAAGCTTCCACACCTCATTTCTCTCAAATTGATTCAATTCAACTTGCATTGCGATAATCCATGAATAATCTTTCATGGCTTCGTCAACGCATTTGGGTTCAATTTGGGAGAGAAAGGCGGCGTTTGCACAAAAAGTTTTAAGAGAAGATCGTGTTTGAACCCCCTTTGACGTGTCTCCTAAGATTAGCTCCTTGGGATGAGCATCTACATACTTACAATCCTTGGGTAAGGATATTTCGGGAGTGGATGCATCCAAGTTGCTAGTTGGAGAAGGGGTTTCATTTAAATTCAAGGAATCAAAATTAACATCTTCATCAAGATCATTTTTCGTGATTTCGGAAATCTCATTGAAAACAACATGAATGGATTCTTCGATAATTAAAGTTCTTTTATTGAAGATACGAAAGGCTTTAGAAACTGTAGAATAACCAAGAAAGATTCCTTCATCGGATTTAGCATCAAATTTTCCTAAGTTGTCCTTTTCATTTAAGATAAAACACTTACACCCAAAGACTTTAAAATATGAAACATTGGGTTTTTTATTGTTCCATAACTCATAGGGAGTTTTGGTCAGTAGGGGTCTTACTAGAACTCTATTCAAAATGTAGCATGCAGTGCTTCGGCCCAAAAATATTTGGGTAGGTTGTATTCATTCAGCATGGTTCTTGCCATTTCTTGTAAATTTCGATTTTTTCTTTCTACAACTCCATTTTGTTGAGGATTTCTAGGAGTAGAAAAATTATGGTTGTATCCATTGAGTTCACAAAATTCCTGGAAATCATGGTTTTGAAATTCACCACCATGATCACTTCTAATTGACGAAATCATAGAACCTTTCTCATTCTGAACAAGTTTACAAAACTTGGTAAAAGATCTAAGGCATTCACTTTTATGTTTTAAGAAGTAAGTCCATGTATATCTGCTATAGTCATCCACGATGACGAAGGCGTATTTGCTACCTCCTAGGCTTGATGTGGGAATTGGTCCGAACAAGTCCATATGGATCAATTGTAAGGGCCTAGAGGTGCTTATTTGATTTTTAGATTTGAAACTACTCTTAATTTGTTTACCTAATTGGCAAGCATCACATACATTATCTTTGATGAACTTGATATGAGGAATTCCTCTTACAAGTTCTTTAGATGATATTTGAGTGATTAGTTTCATGCTAGCATGACCTAATCTTCTATGCCATATCCAAGCATCCTCATTCAAGCGGAAAAACACATTTCATTACACAAATCATTAATGTCAATAGTATATACGTTATTTTGTTTCAATGCAATCATAGATATGTTTTTGTGTGGTTTTTCAATGATGCAAGCATTAGATTCAAATCTGACAATATATCCTTTATCACATAATTGACTAATGCTCAAGAGGTTATGTTTTAAACCATCAACTAGCAAAACATCTTCAATAGAGAAGTTGGATTTGTTACTTATGGTTCCTTTGCCAATGATTTTATCCTTGTTGTTGTCTCCGAAGGTGACATAGCCTTCGTCTATGCTAGTGAGTTTAGAGAATTGAGATGGATCTCCGGTCATATGTCTTGAGCATCCACTATCAAGGTACCATCTCTTGCTCCTAGCTTGCGATGGTTTAGTTTTCTATAAGAAAGGATGATGTTTAGGTACCCATTTGCTTTTGGGTGCCTCACAAATAGACCTACATTGTTTATCATGTTGCACAGAATTTATTATTGTTCCTTTAGGAACCCAGATCAATTTGTTTGGACTAATTTTCTTGAATGGACAATAGTGCGTCCTGTGTCCAAATTTGCAACAGAAGTTACATTTGTCTTGATGTCGAACATGTAAGATGGAGCCTTTTATGAAGGTGGTTGGATTTTGGTGAGGACTTCTCACGAATCCAATTCCACTTCTTTTTGGAACGTGACCCTTGTTCGTAAGGATCATGTTTAATGACTTGCTACCAACCTCGAATTTCTTCAAGGTGTCTTAAGTAGCACGTTTTCCTTTTGGAAGGTTTCTAGATCATGGCATTTTATGCATGAGCTTAAACTATCATGATGTTCAGCATTTAACTTATCGAAATTGCAAATAAGACTATCATGCTCCTTTTTTAGCAATTTGTATTTTCTACTAATTGTTTTACATTCATCAAACAATTCATGGAAAGCATTTAATAATTCATGATAAGGTAAATCTTCATCAATTAAATCTGTTACCTCATCTCCGATGGCCATTAAGGCATAATGAGCAACTTGCTCGGTGTTGGACTCCTCTTCTTCGGATGCGCTCGAGTCATCCCATGTTGCTTGAAGCGCCTTCTTCTTTGATGTTCTCCTTTTGACTTGGGGACAGTCACTTTTGTAGTGTCCCGGCTTTTTGCATTCATAGCAAATAACTTGGTCCTTCTTGGGTTCAGACCTTTTTGCGTCATTCTTAAACTTGTTTCTTTTAAAGAATTTTTTAAATTTTCTTGTTAGAAGTGCCAAGTCATCATCACAGTCCTCATCACTTGAGTTTTCTCTCAAGTGGCATTCTGAAGTTTTGAGTGCCATATCCTTCCTGTTCTTTGGAATGATGTCTTCTTGCTCTTCATGAGCTTTACAAGTCATTTCGTAGGTCATTAACGACCCGATTAGTTCTTCAAGAGGGAAGTTGCGCAGATCTTTTGCCTCTTGAATAGCAGTGACTTTAGGATCCCAACTCTTAGGAAGGGATCTTAGTATCTTATTTACGAGCTCAAAATCTGAAAAGCTTTTTCCGAGTCCTTTTAGACCGTTGACGACATCCGTGAAACGGGTAAACATGTCGCCAATGGTTTCACTCGGTTTCATCCGGAAAAGTTCGAAAGAATGTAACAACAGATTGATTTTTGACTCTTTCACTCTACTTGTGCCTTCATGAGTCACTTCGAGTATGTGCCAAATATCAAATGCAGTTTCACAAGTTGAAACACGGTTAAACTCGTTTTTATCAAGTGCACAAAATAAGGCATTCATAGCCTTTGCATTAAGAGCGAAAGCCTTCTTCTCCAAATCATTCCAATCGATCATTGGAAGAGAAGACTTCAAAAATCCGTTTTCGACAAGATTCCACAGTTCAAAATCCATAGAAATAAGAAAGATCCTCATTCGGGTCTTCCAGTAGGTGTAGTCTGTCCCACTGAACATGGGTGGACGCGTAATACAATGCCCCTCCTGGTTTCCGGCGTATGCCATCTCTCTTGGGTTTTAATCCGTTAGAGAGTTAACCTTGCTCTGATACCAATTGTTAGGATCGAGAGCACTAAGAGGGGGGGGGGGGGGGGGGGGTGAATTAGTGCAGTGGAAATCTTTCAGCGATTAAAAACGAAAGCTGCATTCGTTCGATAAAAACTATTTTGATGCAAAAGCCGACTCTAAGATTACTTATGATTAAGTGCAGTTTACGTCTAAACACAGTTTGCGTCTAAGCGCAGTTTACGCAGTTTGCATCTAAATGCAGTTTGCGTCTAAATGCAGATTGCGTCTAAGCGCAGTTTGCGTTTAAGCGCAGTTTGCGTCTAAGCTCAGATTGCGTCTAAGCGCAGATTACGTCTAAGCGCAGTTTACGTCTAAACACAGATTGCGTCTAAGCGCAGTTTACGTCTAAGCTCAGATTACGTCTAAGCACAGTTTGCGTCTAAGCATAGATTGCGTCTAAGCGTAGTTTGCATCTAAACACAGTTTTACGTCAAAACGTAGTTTACGTCTAAACGCAGATTCGGAAAGATCTGAACTTAGACACTCGTTCGTAAAAGCGCAGAAGGCAGTTTGCAGTTATAAATGGAATCAAAACGTAAACGTAAACTGCAAAGAAACTTGTTCGTAAAAGCACAGAAGACAGTTTGCAGTTATAAATAGAATCAAAACGTAAATGTAAAGTGCAATGTAAAGATCGTACGAAAACACCGATTTACGTCTGAATGCAGATTCAGAAAGATCAGAACTTAGAAACTTGTTCGTAAAAGCGCAGAGAGCAGTAGCTATGTAGGAGGTTTGCAGTAATGATAAAGTGCTCAAAATAAAAGCAAACCAGAGATTTAGAGTGGTTCGGTCAGTCTTGACCGACTCCACTTTTGGCTTCCTCCACCGACATCAACTAGAGGCCTTCCTTCAATAGGCGAAGGCCAACTGCCCTTTTACAGTTTCACTCCTTTTGACGGGCTCAGGAGACAACCCTTACAGAACCTTTCTCTCCTCTCTTTACAACTCAAGACTTGAAGAACAGAAAGAGGAGAACTTTTGGACTTTACACAAATTTGAGCTCTTAGAATCACAGAAAAGATCAAGAATTCGGTGTAGGTCTGTCTCTTTTCAGTGCTGAATGGGTGGGGTATTTATAGGCCCCAACCCAGTTCAAATTTGGAGCTCAAAACGATCAAATCCCGGAATTCCGGGATCAGGCGGTTGCACCTCCTGACTGGAGAGGTTGCACCGCCTGGCAGAGCTCGAAGACTGAGCTCAGGCGGTTGCACCTCTCTGTCAGGGGCGGTTGCACCTCCTGAGTCTGGCTCGGAGACTGAGCCCCAGGCGGTGCCACCTCCTGACTGAGGCGGTTGCACCTCTCTACTAGAGCTCGAAGCCCGAGCCCAGGCGGTGCTACCTCTCTGTCAGGGGAGGTTGCACCGCCCAGTCTTGCTCGAAGACTGAGCTCAGGCGGTGCCACCTCCTGGCTGGGGCGGTTGCACTGCCCAGTCTCGCTGGGAGACTCAGCCCAGGCGGTGCCACCTCCTGGCTGGGGCAGTTGCACCTCCTGGTGCAATCAGGGTCCGAATGGGTAGCTCCATTCGGCCCAATTTCGGTTTTTCAGGGGCCCAATTGCCCCAAGATTAAGCTAATGGGATCACCTCCCATTTCCAACTTAATCAATGTGATAACTACGATTAAATCTAAGACAATTTCTGCAGCTTTACTTCGGTGCGTCACTCGCTTCTTCCGGCGAGTTTTCGGCGAACTTCCGTCGATCATCCGATGAACCCTCGGTGATGCTCCTGCGGACTTCCGGCAAACTCTTGGACTTGCGACGATCCACTTGGCGAGTTTCGACGAGCTTCGCTTGGCAAGCTTCTGGACTTCTCGGATCTGTTCCCGCAGAACCTCCGACGACCGTCCAAACTTCCGTCGAACTCTCGAACTCCCAACGTGATCATAAACTTGACTCCGGCGCAACTCCTGCTGCTTGTCTAACTTTCATCATAGTTAATCCTGCACACTTATCTCAACACATAGATTAGACAACAAATGACAATTGACTTCATCATCAAAATCCGAGATTCAACAATCCTCAAGGCTGAGATTCTATGAACTCAGGGAACCGGGTCTTCAGCTCCTTATATGGTTCCCATGTGGCGTCTTCAAGTGGTAGATTATTCTAGTGCACTAGTACTTTAGTAGAGGGATGTCGGCGATGCATCACGATCCTGCGATCGAGGATGGCCTGTGGTTGGGCTTGAATAACTCCATCCTCAGTTGTGTTGGGCAGTTGGATCTGGGGTGACTCGTGTTCTCCCAACTTGGACTTTAGGCATGATACGTGGAAGACGGGGTGAATTTTGGCATCCTCAGGTAATTTAAGTCTGTATGCCACGGCTCCAATATGCTCTGTAATCTGATAGGGCCCATAAAAACGTGGGGATAGCTTCATGGAGGCTCGAGTGTTGATAGAGAGTTGCTTGTATGGTTGTAGGCGAAGATAAACCCAATCTCCCACTGAAAATTCTCTTTCACTTCGTCGTGTGTCGGCTTGCTGCTTCATTCTGGCTTGAGCGGTAGAGAGATTATCTTTTAATAGTTGTAAGAGTTTGTCCCTATTAATGAATTATTGGTCAACCTGATCTACCTTGGCCGAGCCAATTACATACTTTGGAATCACAGGTGCTGGTCGACTATACAATGCTTCATAAGGGGCACATTTTGTAGATGAATGATATGTAGTATTATACCACCATTCGGCCCAG
This sequence comes from Musa acuminata AAA Group, assembly GCF_036884655.1. Lineage (NCBI taxonomy): Eukaryota > Viridiplantae > Streptophyta > Magnoliopsida > Zingiberales > Musaceae > Musa > Musa acuminata. The sequence continues at coordinate 31,424,185 of NC_088344.1, read as the reverse complement.
GGAAGCCATTTCGCCCACTCTTTTGGTCGGTCGCTAGCGAAACACCGGAGGTACGTCTCGAAGCACCTATTTACCATCTCTGTTTGGCCGTCAGTTTGTGGATAATATGCTGTGCTCATCTTGAGTTTGGTGCCTTGTAACTGAAATAACTCGGTCCAAAATTTACTAGTGAAGATCCTGTCACGATCACTTACGATGGACCTTGGCATCCCATGCAGTTTAACAATATTTTCTATGAAAATCTGGGCAATACTAGCAGCAGTGTAGGGATTTCTCACAGCATAAAAATGAGAATATTTCGTAAGTCGATCAACCACCACGAGAATCTTGCTTTTACCTTTGGAAGATGGCAGCCCTTCAATGAAGTCCATAGAGATGTCAGTCCACACTGAGTCTGGTATGGGTAGTGGTTGTAGCTTCCCTGGATTTGCCACAGTTTCACCCTTGTTCTGTTGACATATATCACATTGTGCCACATATTCAGCAATAATTTTTTTCATCCCTCTCCAATAAAAATTTTGCTTCACTCTTTTGTAGGTTCTTAGGAATCCAGAGTGCCCTGTTGAAGGTATAGAGTGCATTTCATGCAAGATTATTGCGATGCAAGGGGAGTCAGGTATAAGCACAATGCGACCTTTGTAGCGTAAATCCCTCGAATCCCAGGTGTAGTGGGCTATTGCACTTGGATCCTCCTCCAATTTTTTTATGATCTTGTTGATCTCTGGATCCTTTTTCCATTCTTCCCTAATGTCCTCGAGGAGACTGGTGGTAGGAAGGGAGATGGCTGAAACCTTAGCTTGTTCAGGTAGCCGTGAGAGTGCATCTGCAACTACGTTTTCTTTCCCCTTTTTGTAAATAATTTCATAATCAAATCCAAGAAGTTTGGTTACCCATTTTTGTTGCTCAAGGGATGATATCTTTTGCTCCAAAAAGTACTTGAGGCTTTTATGGTCAGTTTTAATTTGAAATCGTCGGCCGATCAGGTAGGGTCTCCACCTCGTTACTGCGTGTACAATGGCAAGCATCTCCTTATCATATACTGACATGTTTTGATGGGAGGGAGATAATGCCTTGCTAGTGTATGCAAGTGGTCGACCATTTTGCATGAGAACGACTCCAAATCCGACTCCAGATGCGTCGGCCTCAATGATGATGGGTCTATTGAAATCTGGTAGCGCAAGCAATGGCGTCATTGTCATGGCTACTTTAAGTTTGTCGAAGACAGCAGAGGCTTTGTCCGACCATTTGAAAGCATCTTTTTTCAGTAAAGAAGTGAGTGGTGCACTGATCTTCCCATAGTCCTTAACAAATTTTCGGTAGTAGCCCGTTAGTCCAAGGAACCCCCGTAGTAATTTCACGTTTGTAGGTTTCGGCCAGCCTTGCATTGCCTCAATTTTTGTTGGGTCTACCGCCACTCCTTCTGATATTATATGCCCAAGGTACTCTACTTTTTGCTTGAGAAAGCTGCACTTTGGTTGCTTAACAAAAAGAGTATTCTCCCGAAGGATCGTCAAAACAATTCGTAAATGCTGAAAGTGAGTCTCAAGAGAAGGGCTGTAAACGAGAATATCATCGAAAAATACCAGCACAAATTTATGAAGAAAGCTCCGAAATATATCATTCATGAGACTTTGAAAGGTTGAAGGAGCATTAGTGAGTCCAAAAGGCATTACCAAGAATTCATAATGGCCATCATGTGTGCGAAATGCAGTTTTTGGAATGTCATCGTCACATACCCAAATTTGGTGGTAACCGGATCGGAGGTCCAACTTCGTGAAGACTCGAGCTCCTTTCAATTCATCAAGAAGTTCATCCACCACTGGTATTGGGTATTTTTCCTTGACGGTGATGTCATTTAAAGCTCGGTAGTCAATGCACATCCGCCAAGTTCCGTCCTTCTTGCGTACAAGTAGCACCGGTGAGGAATAGGGGCTACAACTTGGTCGAATCACCCCTGTTTCAAGCATCTCCTTTACGATCTTTTCAATTTCATCTTTCTGGAGGTGAGGATATCGGTATGGTCGAGTGTTCATTGGTGGCTTGCCTGGAAGGATTGGAATTCGATGGTCATGTTGTCGAGAAGGAGGAAGACTGCGCGGTTCAGCAAATATGTCAACAAATTCAGTAAGCAATTGGGCAAGATTTTGATCTTCAAATTCTATTTTCTTCCCCTCTGGTTGCTGCTGGAGGTGCATCAAAAAGGCACCATTTACCTTGTGTAAAACTTTCTCCATTCGTTGGGTCGAAACAGTGGTAACGTTGCTTCCCACGTAGGATGATCTGTTTGCCCTTACAGTAGGATTTCATAATTAATTTAGAAAAGTTCCAAGAGACATCACCTAGTGTAGTCAGCCATTCGATACCAAGCACTGCCTTATAGTCATCGATTGGTAGGAGGAAGAAATCGGTGATAATTTCTTGGTCTTGTAGTAATAGTTTCAACTGCGGGCATCTTTGGTCGCACTTTAGGATTCTGCCGTCGGCAACCTTTACATCGAACTTGCTGCAACCTTCAATATGCAGTGCCATCCGAGCAGCAACCTTACTATTCAGAAAGTTATTAGTGCTACCCGTGTCGATGAGAACAGTGATCGGCTGTTGTTTGAGAAGGCCTCCAACTTTCATGTTCAAGGCTCTCTTCTAGATGTTCAATGACCTCTTCTTCTACTGGTTCAATCATAAGAAGTCTACCTTTTTTACAGCGATGCTCGCGGCTCCACGGCTCGTCACAATGCCAACATAACCCTTTCGCAGATCGCTCCCGAAGTTCTTCTCTTGTTAACCTTTTCGGTGCAAGGACTCGGTTGATAGTAGGGGGGGCTGAGGGCTTTAGTATTGTAGGTCATGGAGTGATCCTTGTCCTCCGGGCTTCATGGTTGAATCGCTCCTCTTGAAGTCGTGCGAAAGAGATGGCTGCCATAAGCGTGTATGGTTGTCGCGCCTTAACTTCTCCCTGGATCTCCGGCTTTAAGCCCTCAATAAAAGTCCCCAATAACTATTTTTCAGACCAATCACGAGTTTAATTAGATAACCTTTCAAACCTGGTTTGGTACTTCTAAATGGTGGAGGTTTGTCAGATCTTTGCTAGTTGTCCGTCAATGTTCTCATAATAAGTTGGTCCGAAGCGGATCAGTAGTCCTTCTTTGAATTGTCGCCATGAAAGGGCTCCATAAGTGTGTTCAAACCAGTCAAACCATTGTATGGCATCCCCTTCAAGATGTATAGCTGCAATTTCCACCATGGATGCATCCGCAGTTTTATGGTACCGAAAATATCGCTCTGCGCGCGAGATCCAACCAATTGGGTCTCCTTCTTCCCATCTAGGGAAGTCCACTCTCATGCGCGAATAGTTGGGGTCGGTCATAGAACCTCCCCTCTCTTGGAAGTCATCTCTTTGGGCATGATTTGATTGATTAGAGCTCTCTCCTTGATGTGATTTCTTCGGGCTTGGTGGTCGGCCCAAACTGAATTCGGTAAGGAGAGTCCGAATCTTATCCTCCATTCGTGCCTTAAAGGCTTCAAATTTAGCATTGATTGCGTCCTCAGATGCCATAGTATATGACTCCAAATCTGTGATGTTAAGATCTCTCTTTTGTTGACGGGTTAAAGGCATGTATAGGTTTGATAGAAATCAGTGAAAGTTTGCTGCAGAATTGTGTTGTCTTGTAAGAGCAGAATTAACGTCGAAGAAACAGGGGTTTCTCGACGAAATCTCCATAAAAAATTTGAGAGATTTGAGGAGGGAATTGACAGCAATATCTCAGTTTATATGACAGCAAGGAGGTCCAATTTAATGGATGGCAGGGATTTGAGGAGGGAATTGTCTTGTGGGAATTGCTTTGGGCGGTTGTGGAGGGTTGATGGATGGCAGTGGAAGGGCAGCGAGATGCCAAGAATGCTGCTCTGATACCAGGTGATAGAACCCTTGCAGATTCTAAACTTGGGGTTGATCTCTTTAGGGGATCGACCTCCTTGGAACTCTATAGGGGTTCCTCCCTCCAAGTTGCTGCTCAAAAGCTACAGAAAAGATTCATCTATTGCTTAACAAAAGAGAAGGAATACATGGCTATTTATAGGGCTTCTAAACCCTAACTCCTAATAGGACTCCTACTTAAGACTCTTACTTCTAACCAACTCCTAATATGACTCATACTCAAGACTTTTATTCCCTTACAACTCCTAATTCTTCTCTAAGAAAAAACCTCCTAACAGAATGTCTCTCTCAATTAGGACTCTCCTAGTTAGAGTCCTAACAGAGTGTCCCTCTCAATTAGGACTCTCCTAGCTAGAGTCCTAATAGAATGTCCCTCTCAATTAGGACTCTCCTAGCTAGAGTCCTAATAGGCCGCCCCAAAGATTTCCCAATAGTGGTATCAGACCCAGGTTGTTCGTGCGATAGATTGGTTTTGAACTACGTGTGTTGTGTTTTGAAGAAACTTTTGACGTCAAAATCGTTGACGCAAATGCGAGAAAGGGTAGCAACAGTTGTTTCCCTCGATCTACGTGCATGCAGCACAACCGCAAGCAGGCAGAATAGGGGCTGCATCTGCAGCAGTCGGCCGGCGACCTGCTTGCAGCTGGCTTGTGGCCGATGGGGCTGGCAGCCCGTGGGCAGAGGCGCCTACGATCGCTTCTCTCGCGGGGTGAGGCGCCGCAGGGCAGCGGCGCCTGCTACCGCTGCTCCCACGGGCGAAACCCCCCGCAAGGGCAGCCGCCCGGGGGGACAGCACCGCTTGCGGGTGTTGCCCCACCGGCAGAACCGCCCGCGGGGGCGCCCACTCACAGCGGCAGCGCCGCCAGCGGGCGTGCCACCTACAGGCGAGGGTAGCGCCCTCACCCCATCGTACAGGCCGTCGCCAGCAGGGTGGCAACGGCGACGGTAGTAGGGGAGTAGGGCATTAGGGCATGCTTGGGCAAAATACAGTTTTACCCCTGTGAATTTCATAAATTCAAATTCTCTCCTTTTATCTAAATTATAAAAATACCCCTATAAATTCAAAAATTCCCTATATATCCCTGATTTCATAAAATACTAATTAATTAAAAGATTTAATTGATTATTATTTTTATCATTATCTAGTAGTCCTACATGATGATGATTATTTATACATATGATGTATGATGTGTGGACGAATGATCATGGACCATGTGATGTGTGTACTTGTGATTATTATTATTGAGGTCTGCGAGCCTCCATTATATTTCTCGTTTATTGTCGAGCCTGCGTGCCTATGATTAAGTTGTAATCACATGAGGAGGCGCAATGGGAGCGTGGATGTGATAGCAGGACCCACGAGACGGATGATCGCGATGCATGAAGATGCATCGAGATGTTGATGGAACCGACGAGGATGAGATGGACAATCACAGGGCATAGAGATGCACCGTTGCACACATAGATCTTGATGTGAGTGATTAGGCCTACTAACTCAGGCCTAATCACATTGGGTTGTGGTCCATGATCATCTGGTGTGATTACTTATATACATACTAGATATGTATATATATTTGTATGCGATGTAGATATATATTAAATATGTATATGTGTGAGATATCATATTAGGAGACCAAATCATAGAAACATCTCTCTTGATAATATTAAGTCGGTAAACATGAGGCAATTAGATTGACCCACGTGGCCTTCCATCGTTATAAGTAGGAACCGATTCTCGGTATAGATTGAGTTGGTCGAGTCCCTCGAGACTTACCTATATCACGATTCGCTATCTTGCTTATAACATAGAGATGTCACCGATGACCTGAGGACATGGTATGCTTGATCGAGTCCCTCGAGGGTATATCATCAAATCAGACTCATCTTGTAACGAAGGTGTTGACTTAACCGAGCATCATGGTTGGTCAAGTCCCTTGAGACCATGGTGATTCGGAGGCCGAACAGGATGGGAATCATAAGGAGTTGTGATCGGCAAGAGTTACCTACCTTTTAGGCTTAGTGTGATTGGTCGAGTCCCTCGAGGTTACACTAAGACGCTGATTGGATCCTGATCCCCACTAGAAGTCTGTCGGAGATTTCGTTTCATGTGCTGAGGGTGTCACGTGACTCGTTAGTAAAATAGTGGGAGCATATTAAGATAGAAGTTCATATCTTGATAGTTTATTTCTTACAAAATCTACATGTTATTTATTTCTACTGCATCTTTATTTTCAAAAAATATCGCTTTCAAATCCCTTACGTGGCATACTTGATATCAACCGCCTCACTGGTCCAAATTATACGGATTATCTCCGTAACTTGAGAATTATTCTCATGGCGGAGAAAATCATGTACGTCCTTGATACAGTAATGCCTACGCCCGAAGAAGGGGCAAGCGAGGATGAGATCGCTCGCTAAGTGAAGTACATTGATGACTCCACTCTTACTCAGTGCTATATGTTGGGCTCTATGACTCCTGAGTTACAGAGACAATATGAAAAGATGGATGCCAGATTTATTCTCCTACATGTCCGCAAATTGTTTGAGGAACAGGGAAGGACTCAACGATATGAGATATCCAAGAGCCTCTTCCGCGCTAGGATGACTGAGGGGACACCGGTTCAAAACCATGTCCTAAAGATGATTGAGTGGATAGAGAAACTCACAGGTCTAGGAATGGTCCTAGAGGATAACTTGTGTGTGGACATTGTACTTCAGTCCCTACCAGATTCCATTTCGCAATTCACAATGAATTTTAATATGAACAAGCTTGAGGTGACTCTCCCAGAGCTCCTCAATATGTTGAGGGAGGTAGAGAGTACTATTAAGAAAGAGAAGCCAGTTCTCTATACTGGTGAGACCAGAAAGAAAAGGAAAGCAGAAAGGTCCCTTAAGAAGGGAAAGGGCAAGGGCAGACCAGGTAAAGCAAAGGTTGCTAAGAAAGACCCAGCAAAGGACAAAGGCCAGTGCTTCCACTATGGTAAAGATGGTCACTAGAAGAGGAACTACAAAGAGTATCTTGTAGAGAGGGCGAAATAGAAGCTTGGAGAAGTTTCAAGTACATTCATGATCAATCTCCAATTGTCAGATTTTTGTGATAGTGCATTGATATTGGATACTAGTATTGCTTATCACATCTACAATTTATTGTAAATTCTAGCAAAGCCGAGGGGAGATTAGCGAGAAGAATATTGCATAAAGGTTTGTTTATGCTAGACACTACTCCACATATCATGAATGTAAGTGTCTAAGAGGAAACGAGATAAGGTGAACAGGGCATACCTATGGCATTGTAGGCTAGGTCACATCCATGAGGGAATGATTCAAAAGTTACTAAATGATGGATATCTAGATCCATTCGACTATATGTCATATGCAACTTGCAAGCCTTGCCTTTGTGGAAAACTGACCAACTCTCCATTTAGTGGAATTGGAGAGAGAGCCACTGAGCTATTGGAACTCATACATAGTGATGTATGTGTACCTACGTTAACTCATGCCATTGGTGGTTACTCCTAGTTCATTACCTTTACTGATAATTTCTCAAGGTATGGATATGTGTACTTAATGAAGTACAAGTCCGAGGGTTTTGAGAAATTCAAAGAGTATAAGAATGAGGCGGAGAACTAGACTGGAAAGAGTATCAAAACTCTTTAATTAGATCGAGGAGGTGAGTACTTAAGTATAGAGTTTACTCAGTTCCTCAAGGACAATGGGATATTATCCCAATAGACACCTCCTTATACACCTCAGCTCAATGGTGTCTCTGGAAGGAGGAATCGTACGCTGTTAGATATGGTACAGTCCATGATGAGTTTCGCTGACCTACCCATCTTATTCTAGGGATATGCCCTAGAGACCGCAACTTACCTTCTGAACAGAGTTCCAACTAAGTCGGTAGTGTCTACACCATATGAGATATAGAAAATGAAGAAGCTTGATCTGAAGGTTGTTAAGATTTGTGGCTGCCCTACCCACGTTAAAAGACACAACCCCGATAAGTTAGAATCAAGGATAGAGCGATGCAAATTTGTGGGATGCCCCACGGAAACTTGTGGGTATTATTTCTATCATCTCGAGGACCAAAAGGACTTTGTAGCTAAGAGAGCAGTGTTCCTTGAGAAGGAACATTCTTGGCGGAGATAGTGGGCGAATGATAGAGTTGAGCGAGGTTGGAGAACCAAGCTCAAGCACCACTCTACAGCCCGAGTCTGTTCAGGTACCTAATACACAAGTTTCAACTTTACGTAGGTCTGATAGAGTATCTCATCCTCCTAAGAGATATGAGGGACATATTAGAGGAGAGGATGTTGAGGATATTGATCCTCAGACGTACGAGGAGGCTATTATGAGTATAGACTTTGGGAAGTGGAAAGAAGCCATGAATTCTGAGATAGATTCTATGTACTCCAACAAGGTTTGGAACCTAGTTGATGCGCCCGAAGGTATTGTACCCATCGATTGCAAGTGGATCTTTAAGAAAAAGATCAGAGTAGATGGAAAGGTAGAGACCTATAAAGCAAGGCTAGTGGCTAAGGGGTATCGTCAAAGGCAAGGTGTTGACTACGACGAAACCTTCTCACCCATAGCAATGCTAAAATCCATCAGAATTCTATTGGCTATTGCAGTACACTATGATTATAAGATTTGGCAGATGGATGTGAAAACTGCATTCCTCAATGGGAACCTCGAGGAGGAGGTGTATATGATGCAACCTAAGGGATTCGTGTCCAAGAACTGGCCAGATAAGATGTGTAGGTTGCTTAGATCTATTTATGGACTAAAGCAAGCTTCCCGAAGTTAGAACATAAGATTTGATGAGGCAATTAGATCTTATGACTTCGTTAAGAACGAAGATGAGCCTTGTGTGTACAGGAAGGTAAGTGGGAGCGTTATCACTTTTTTGGTATTATATGTGGATGACATCCTGATCATTGGGAATGACATAGAAATGCTATCCACAGTAAAGGCTTGGTTATCTAGACACTTCTCCATGAAAGACTTAGGGGAAGCATCCTATATCTTGGGGATTAGAATCTATAGAGATAGATCCAAGAGGATGCTTGGCTTGTCCCAGTCCAAGTACATAGAAACCATTGTCAAAATGTTTGGCATGGAAAATTCCAAGAGAGATCTCATACCGATGAGACATGGGATATCACTTTCTACGAGTATGTCCCCAAAGACTCCAGAAGAAAAGGCGAACATGGATATGATACCTTATGCCTCAGCAATAGGGTCTATCATGTATGCCATGCTATGTACTAGGCCTGATATAGCGCATGCTCTGAGTGTCACGAGCAGGTATTAGGCGGATCCAGGCTTGGAGCACTGGAAAGCAGTAAAGTGTATCCTTAAGTACTTGAGAAGGACTAAAGATCTTTTACTAGTATATGGAGGTAGTAGCCTTAAGGTTGAAGGCTACACAAACTCAAGTTTTCAGTCTGATGTCGATGATAGCAAGTCGAATTCAGGGTATGTGTACACCTTGAATGGAGGAACAGTGTGCTGAAAGAGTTCCAAGCAAGATACTACTGCTGACTCGACCATAGAGGCGGAGTACATTGCTGCATCAGTTGCAGCAAAGGAGGGAGTCTGGGTGAAGAAGTTCATCACAGGTTTGGGAGTCGTGCCGAGGAGCCGATCTCCTTATATTACGACAACAACGGGGCAATTGCTTAAGTGAAATAACCTAGGTCTCATTAGAAATCTAAGTATGTTCTAAGGAGATTCCATCATATCAGAGAGATCATAACCCAAGGAGATGTAGCAGTGGAAAGAGTTCCATCCGAAGATAACATTGCAGATCCATTGACAAAGCCGTTGTCTCATATTGTCTTTGAGCGTCACAGGGGTCTGATGGGGATCAGACACATAGGTGATTGGCTTTAGGTCAAGTGGGAGATTATTAGTCATAGGTGCCCAACAAGCCAATCGTGTGAGTGATGACATGTGTGACTTGATATAGAATCTTTTTGCTTGTTATATTTTGGCATATATCACTTTATAACTATTGCATATATGCATATATATATTGTGATGTCCTTGGATTTGTGCAATGGGAATCGGATCGTGATGAGATCATGATAATAAGATCGATTCACCTTTAAACACAAATCTTAAATAAGCCCGGTCACAGGTTACTAAAGAGGGACATCGTGATAACCAAACAAACTAGTGTGCTGTATACTCATCCATATGATGGATGCAGCTGGTCTCATAGCTGCTTGTGTAGGGATACTAGGGATATAGTACAGGTGCTCATTGGAGAATGAGTTCACTGATTGATTTGCTTACGGAATGTTGGATGGTTGATGATGCCTTATTGTCAGACAGCGATTCCGTAGTCCTAGTGGTATATTCAGTCCTTAGACTTGAGACACCAAGGATGTCCTGTATGAGTGCTCCACTATTTGATACCAGACTTATAGGTTTGGCTATCCCAGATCTAGTACAGTTGGTCATTGGGAGTGGTAGTCGACTTTACGAGAGCTATTGAGTGTCGATAGAGGATCATCCGCTCTTAGCGTCATGAGAGGAATATCCCATATGTTCTTGCTCAGACAAATCCCTAGCCAGGGTCATTCGGGTTGAGAGAAAAAGAGTTCTCCGGGAGAATCCGATTAGAGCGAGACTCAAGTAGAAACTGTATGGGTCTGACAACACCATGCTCGATATACAATCTTTGGGATATTAGATGGATGAGGACTATAGGTACACGATAACTGAGGACAAATAGGTCCAATGGATTGGATTCCCCTATATCATTTGGGGACTACAGCGTAGTGGCCTAGTACATCCGTAATCGATGAGTCAAGTGAATTATTACAGAGATAATAATTCACTGAGTTAGAAGGAGTTCTAACAGGTATGATTCACGGCCAGCTTGATATTGGGCCTAGAGGGTCACACACATATGGTAGGCATTGCAATGAGTAGAGGTTCGGATATGAGATATCCGACGAAGCCCTTGTCTTATTAGATATCCAATAAGCCCCTGAAGTATTAGATCCCATGGAGAGATCCAATAAGAGCCCATGAGAGATTAGAAGATAAAGATCCACTAATCTAAAAGGCTTGGGTTATTGGATGCAGATCCAATACCCACTAGGGGAGGATTCATTAGGGTTTGACAGGGGACCTCTATAAATAGGAGGGATTCAGAGCCTCATAGGTTAGTGCCTTTTCTTGCCTCTCCTATTCTCCTCCCCCTCTTCACCTCAGAGCAGGCCTGGAGTTTTGAGGAGCGTTGTCGTAGCCATGCTGTGTGGATCACCGCTAGAGAGGAGGACACTTGACCTCCTTCACCCTCTCCTAAAGATCTGCAAGGAAACAGGGATATACGATCTCCCTAGGTAACACAATCTACTCTTACGCAGTTTTAAGTTTCACGGATTTTGCGCACCAATCTTCGCACGACGACGAACATCTCTTTGGGAATCAGAGATTTTGTTTTCTTGTTCTTCCGTTGCGCTTGTGATGTCACCCCCAAGATTTCCTAACAGCTTCAACAAATCTATCTTTTATAAACTCTCATATATCTTGGGAGCCTAGAAAAACCTTCATTTGGATATACTATATATCATAATTTTCTTTTGTCAATATGGGGATCTGGAGTTGAATGATACTTGAGGAAGAGGCCGTAGCTTAACCTATGCTATGATACCAAATATTGAACTTGATAGGAAGAAGGGATAAAGTTATCAAAGAGGAAGAGTAGGAAACGCTTCAATCTTCTATATTTCTCTAAAAAAATATCTTTATATTTTATCACAATTGTGGTTCTTCCAAGGGTATGCACATTCTATCATGGGATTGGGAAAGAGATTCTTTCTAGATATGCTAAGTCTTGGGACTGATAACCTTTCTTATGAAATATACACTTCAACTTCAACAGAGGCCAATATCTTTCCATCATTGATAGTATATGAGATAAAATGGTTAGAACTAAATATGCTGTGATTTATCCTTGGAATATTCAAAATTATTAAGGCAAAGCCAGAATCAGGTTTGTTTCTTCTCGCTGTTAAACCTTTAAGAGGAGAGTTCACTAAATTTGTTGGTGATACTTCTATATATCACATGATGTTTTCAAAGATAACTATATTTTAGATTCTCGTATTCCATTTAAGCATGATTTCAGCAATATACATACTTGTGATAGATCTTTGGTGGTTCTAATCTCATTGTTAATCCATATATCACATGATCATTTTTAGTTTTAGAAGCTAGATAATAAGAGGGTTTGTTCTGCTAAGTCTGCCTATCATTTTCTTGCTTCTCAGTTGGAATGGTTGATCCTAACATGGACTAGTTTTATTGTTTGTGGAAGCTTCCTGTGCTGCCTCAGGTTAAATTTTTTTGTTGGAAACTTTTGCACCGCCACCTCTCATTGTCGGATTGATCGTCTCAACTAAGAGTGTGCAGTAATGCTACTACTTGTCCCTTTTGTCAATCTAAAGCAGAAACCATTAATCACTTCTTTCTGTAAGTCTTTCCTATTAAATTATGGCAACTCTTTAAATCTTAACTAGATATTCAATTTTTAATGAGGGGGGTGCAGTGTCTCAATTCTGATGGTCAAACCTTGTGGGTTCTAAATGATATTGGTCTTTGGTGAATATGGAGGGCTATGAATTATCTTGTTTTTGACCCCATTGCTTGTTCTGTTTACAAGATTTTCATGAGATAGTAGCATTTGTTCTCGCTAATGACATGGCCAAATATTCTGATAGTGTCCAACATATGATATCACTAACTTATCCAAAATGTAGCTTGAATATATATGTTTCCGAATTGTAATCATCCCAAACTTAACTAAGAAGTATCTTGATATCTGATGTAGGCATCTACAAAACCCAAGCTCACCATCCCTACACTCTATTTAGCATAGCAGCTTCAAGATCCTTTTCTCAAGTTGGCAAGAATGAAAAGAGTGAAAATTGCAAATAGCTAATATAATTTTGTAACACATACCAGCAGCTTGCAAATTGCTTTGAACTACTGTTAAGCAAGGATTTCTGTTTTCCATAGATAATACTGGCTTGAGCTTCCCAGGGCTAGTACAAAGGCTTACATATATTTCAGAATAAAGGATTCGTAGAAGAAGCAAGCATACTACAATACACATTCATTTACAAAGGCTTACATATATTTCAGAATAAAGGATTCATACAAGAAGGAAGCATAGTACAATACACATTCATTTACAAAGGTTTACATATATTTCAGAATAAAGGATTCATAGAAGAAGCAAGCATAGTACAATACACGTTCATTTACAAAGGCTTACATATATTTTAGAATAAAGGATTCATAGAAGAAGCAAGCATCGTCATACAATCAAAGTGGAACAGGATGTACAAGTAACAAAGAGATATATTCCTTCGTCTTCGTAGAGGAGTTGGTGTATCCATCGATGTACTTATAAATATTTTCTGCCACTCGTGAATAATTAATAATCCTTTCAAGTAAAGCAATGGAGAATGCAGTCGGATTGAGGCACTCTTCGTTTATCTCCTTCCATGCATCGTCAACTAGACCTTGGAGCTTCTTACATGCCACATGCACATCTGTTCCGCATTCTTTCATGTAGCATTGGACTGTGGAGGCAACATGTTCCCTAGTTTGTTCCAACTGTAAATTTCATGAAAAAAGAGGATTAATGATCTACAAACTGAATTCTAACAGATCCTTTCAGGATTTACATGTTCATTATATTAAAACAAATTGATAGGCTATTATCAATAATAATGTGTAGATGAAAGGAATTTGGGAATCTACAGATGTGGAAGCTTACAAACGGGAGTTTTTTTGTTTGTACTAGATTTCTTAATATAAAATCATTTAAGGAGTTCAGCAAAACTTTGATAATGCAATTGAGTGACACAAGAAATGCTTTGGAGGAGATAAATAGAAGGAATATTGAAGTCAACTTTGGAGATTACCTATTAAACTTCAATTATGGTCCATCTCATCTAATTGGAGAATGTATGTTATTTTCTTTTTCTTTTTTTTGTGATATCATATTTCTACTATGATAGAAATCAGTGCAAAATTTACTATGAAAAATGTTTATATTATATAAAACACAGGAGATTATATTATGACCATACCTCATGTGAAGCAATGTCATTCATGATACGACAAATTATTGCAGAAGCTTGGACAATCTTTGGGAAACTAGTAATCCATTGAAATGCCTCCTTAGTTGCTATTTCTCTCATTCCAACGAAAGAGGCACATTCGAGC